>NC_057811.1:95858790-95923213 GCF_018294505.1 Triticum aestivum | reverse complement strand
ACACCATCATCACCAACTCTGTTTTTTATAAGAGTGTATTTTATCCCTACTCTTATAAAAAGCATAGTCGGTGATGATCGTGTGCCTGCCATCCTGCAATATAGGCCGTCCGATCTATATCTGACGGATAGGAAGGAAACTATGGCAATTTTGCAAAAACATACCCACACCCCTCTCCACACTTGCAAATAAGGCCTTCCCTTGTTCATCCTTTTCTCCCACAGAAAAACTACTCATACAAATGCATCTTGATGTTCCATGCAACGCATGGGAATCTTGCTAGTATTTTATAGGAGTGTAGATGTAGAGTAGATACAAGCCAACAGGTGGGCCCGATGGTACTGAGATAATGTGATGCAACACTAGAGGTGCCACATGGAGCATTTAACTGGTCAACTAGTCGTGTCTTGAGCAAATACAGAGTTGTACGGTGAGCCCGTGACTGTATAATAACCACAAAACGTAAATGGTGACCGTAATGAGTGGATTCTGAAGTCCAATGTATGTATCGTGCTTTCGCTTCAAATACAATGATCGTCACTGTATATATCGCGAGAGAAAGATGAAACATGCGTGAATGTGCTGGGGGCTTACTTTTAGAGGACCTGGAGATAGTTTGTGTGCTTACCTGAAAGGGGCGTAGAGGGGGGTATGCGATGGTGCGAGAGATGCTCTTCATTTCTCTTTATTATGACTACCTTTATATATAGTATAAAATATACAAATTCACAGTGCGGAATAAATATCATTGTGGGCACCATGCAATGCAAGCGTTCATACTCCTCCATATAACTTTATAATGTTGTATATATGTAGAAATTCTAAAATATTTTTTGGCCACACTTTATTCAAAAGGAATGTTGTATGCGACATAAACGTGAAGAGAGGGCTTTTTAGATCAATGGGGTACGTGATGTAACATGTGTGAATGTGTTGTTGATGCATTTGGCAGGGCCTAGAGAGGTATGTGTGTGTACTACGTATTCGAGAGAGGCATGGATAGAGGGGCTGGCAGGGGGGGCGTGGGAGAGATAGAACGAGAAATGAGAGTGGTCTAGAGAGAGAGAGACGAATATGACGTCACGGCTCGAACACATGGAACAGGAAAAAAACATGCACGGGCCGAATTGCAGCACACCGCAGCTGCCCAGCAGTGGATCAGGCCCAACAGGCCATATGTGTGCACGCTGGGGGAAAAATAAACAAAAGAGGGGCAGAAGAATTGGGGCACCCTGGGATTTGATCCCAGGACCTCCTGCAAGTGCGCGTGCGGGCTGACCAGCCGAGCTAGAGATGGAAACACTTGGGATTAGAATATATTCAACTAGATGCAAGAAGAATAAGAATTATGTTATGCGTATCCTTCACCAATTAAATTGATGAGAAACCATGGATTTGCATACTAATTATTCGCGTTGGAAAAGATTAAGGGGGGGATATAGCACAAAACTAGAGAAAGTCTTCATGAACCACCGGTAGGATTTGGAAAGAACGAATTAATTGATATGATTACAAATGACAAGGGGTCTTGAACGAACCACCATTAGAATTCAAAATTGAATGACGAAGGAGAATGACTGACCGGGAAAAATAGGAAAAGCACGAATATACTTGAGGGAATCAAGATGCAATTGAAAGAAGAGATCGCGAGCTGATTGAAGCATACTTGAACGAAGCACCGGAAGGATATGTAAACGAACGAAGGGGCACGAATATAGAATAATTGGGGAACGAATATGAAACCTTAGGACGAAGAAATCTTCTGAAAAGATGACCTTTAGATGATCGAGAGAGAAAACAGCTCCTGAAATACTCCGGATGGATGAAAAGAATTGCACAATTTGAAATAATTTGAGAGGATAACATCAAGCTAGCACCGCGAATCTCCGGGAGAACGGGCAAGATTTAGGGGGAAACTCTTCTTCGGTCGACGAGAAACACCTTGAAGAAATAGAGAGATGCTCTGGGACAATGAATATTAGAAATGTTGATCCAAAGTTGAAAAGAATTCGAAAACGCACTCAGAGAAGGCATATGACTGATGGATTCCATACTTACGTCATATTTCGAAAAGAATTTGAGAATAACTCCAGAAAATCAGAAGAGTCAGGTAAGATTCTGGGAAAGACCTGTGGGTTAGGGCCCACTAAGAAGAAACACTGTTGGAAAGGATTGTAGAGGAGATGATGCACCGGAACAGCTGAAAGACTTGAATGAGGTGACAACCTCGAATTAATTGGATGCAAACATGAATCTTCTGAGATGTCTTCAACACTCCGGGATAATAGAATGGCGAGAGCAGGAACGAGCAAGGGGAAACACTTCAATCAAGGGAGAGAATATGATCACCAACGAAAAACTTGAATTTGGATCCACCGGAAAGAAAATGCGACGAACAATGATGAACTAGACGAGACTTCACGAGTTGAGACAATTGAGGAAAGACTGAAGATACTCCGCACGAATGAAATAACTGCTCGAATAGAGGCTCAGACTCCGGGAAGAAAAAAACGGGTGGGAGGGCGGGAAAACAAAAGCAACTGGGACGACGAATAATTGAATAGAAAAGCGCCGGTTGAAATGATTGAGGAGAGAATGCTAAAGCTTCGCACGAGTAGGAAGGATACTCGATTTCGGACTCCGGTTCCGAGAAGAAAAAGGTGGGCAGGTGGGAAAAACAAGGACAACTTCGGACAGGGAAACAACGTTGTGGAGGAAGAACTGAGGATTGATCTCGCGAAAGACAAAGAGGTTTGAGTCGACTTGACAAGAGATGCACCGGATAAAATAGGATGGACAACGAACGAAAACTAACCGCGTGAACCTAAAGAAAATTTTTAAGGGGAAGAGGAGTAGTTCAAAACACCTACGTTAAGATTTCTTACCAGAGCGACGAAGGGACTGAGGAGTAAAACGAATTCCTACACTCCGATATAGCTAGACTCCAAAAAAGTTTTTTTTGACTTAACAACGGCCAAACTATACTATCAATCAAGGGGGCTCCTAGGGTCGGTCGAGGCTCTGATACCAACTTGTCACGCCCAATATGCGACCCTATCCGAGAGGAACTTGAAGGTCCCGCCAAGGATAGACCCGCATATTGAAACGCTTTTGCAAGGTGGATATCATTACATCAACATTACATAATAGATGGGGATACATACACAAGGCACAAGCGCCCCAAGAAATATACAACAACGTACATGAGAACAACATCCGACTATGGCTGAAACATAAACAGAAACTCAAACAATATCCACCCTGCTAGCCCAGGCTGCCGACCAGGAACCTAACCCAAGATCGACGAAGAAGAAGAAGAACTCCAACACAAGTAAACATCGCTCTCACGTCATGATCGTCGCATAACCTGTACCTGCAAGTGTTGTTGTAGTAAACTGTGAGCCACGAGGACTCAGCAATCCCATTACCATGGGTATCAAGACTAGCAAAGCTTATGGTAAGGAATGGGTAAGTGGTGAGGTTGCAGCAGCGGCTAAGCAAAGTATGGTGGCTAACTTACGCAAATAAGAGCGAGAAGAGAAGCAAAGGAAACAGTCATCAACTAGTAATGATCAAGAAGTGATCCTGAACTCCTACTTACGTCAAACATGACCCAAAAACCATGTTCTCCTCTCGAACATCCCCGAAAAGAGGCAATCACGGTTACACACGCGGTTGGTGTATTTTAAAAGAGTTTACTTCAAGTTTACTACAACCGGATATTAACAAATTCCCATCTGCCACATAACCGCGGGCAAGACTTTCGAAAGTTCAAACCCTGCAGGGGTGTCCCAACTTAGCCCATGATAAGCTCTCACGATCAACGAAGGATATTCCTTTTCCCGGGAAGACCCGATCAGTCTCGGAATCCCGGTTACAAGACATTTCGACAATGGTAAAACAAGACCAGCAAGACCTCCCGGCGTGCCGACACCCTGATAGTAGCCGCGCGTATCTCGTCTCAGGCCACGACCGGATGAGCGGTCCGTACAACTAAAACCAGGCCTCGAGTTTCCCCAAGGTGGCGCTGCAAGGGGCTCTAGTTCGGACCAACACTTAGAGAAGCATTGGCCCGGGGGGGCTAAAATAAAGATGACCCTCGGGTTAATGACTCCCAAGGGAAAGGTATAGGTGGTAGGCAAAAGGTAAAACCAATGTTGGGCCTTGCTGGAGGAGTTTTATTCAAGGCGAACTGTCAAGGGGTTCCCATAACACCCAACCACGTTAGGGACGCAAAATCTGGGAACATAATACCGATATGACGGAAACTAGGGCGGCAAGAGTGGAACAAAACACCAGGCATAAGGCCGAGCCTTCCACCCTTTACCAAGTATATAGATGCATTAATAATTTAAGAGATATTGTGATATCCCAACATAAAACATAAACCAACATGGAGCAATCTTCATCTTTACCTGCAACTAGCAACGCTATAAGAGGGGCTGAGCAAAAGCGGTAACATAGCCAAACAACGGTTTGCTAGGAAGGGTGACAAAGGTTAGAGGTTCATGGCAATTTGGGAGGCTTGATAAGCAAGTGGGAGGCATAGCAATAGCATCGAGGCAACTAGCATAGCAATGATAGTAATGAGATCCAAGGTGACGGTCATCTTGCCTGAAATCCCGCTAGGAAGAAGACCGAATCCATGATGTAGATGAACCAACGTAGTCGAACGGATCCTCACAATCGCAACGTTACCGGAACTATCAAGAAGAAGCAATACCGGAAAGAAGCAAACAACATAGTAAACAACCATCACATAAACATGGCATGATGCACAATCAAACATGATGCATGTCCGGTTTAAAGAGGCATGGCATGGTAAAGTGCAACAAACAATACTACAAGTTAAGTGGAGCTCAATATGCAACGCGTTGCATATTCGACGAAACACCACATTCAAATATTTAGTTCACTCTCGTTTATGAACCCAACAATATTAAATGTTATTAAACATGGCAAGGGGTGAAGCATAATAAAACTACCTATCTAGGCAAGTTTAAATGAGGCCGGAACAACAAACAACAATCCCGGAAAATCCTCATATGCATATTTCGAATTTGGTACTGTTCTGCCCTATGTACAATTTTAATATTTTTAAACAGCAAAATAAAGCGCAGCGAGTTAATCTATGCATTTTTCTAGACAAGTTACATATATAATTTATTAAATTCGGAGCTACGGTTATTTAGTTATGAAATAAACAATTTTAATAAGACATTTATGCAAATTGGTCAAACAGCAAGCTTAAACATTTTTAACATGGATGAAAGTTGCATATTGTGAAACTACACAAAATTCTAAGCTTTTTACATATTTAAAGTATTTACATATGATGCACGGTTAATTAAACATGAGCATTTTAAAATGATGGCAATTTTCTGTAAATATGCATGATAAAGAATAAATGCTCAAACGCATAGAACAGGAAAAAAACATGCTCCCAGGACCTCCTACAAGTGCGCGTGCGGGCTGACCAGCTGAGCTAGAGATGTGTTGCTGATAGAGACAGCATCCTCATGTCCAAGAATCATACTCGAAACGCTCCAGGCTTAGCCATGGAAGCACGGACACAACCAACGATGACGGCGAGCGAAAGCGGCGGCCGTTGGGGTTAAAAACCTACGGCGGGCGTGCGGAAACTAAAGACAGTGCACGCGTGCTTGCGGAGAGCTGCTAGAGGGGCCGGAGCAACGGCATGAGCAAGGGCTCAAGAACAAGCTCAGGCAGGAGCACGTCCCGGCCATGGCAGCGAGGCATGGTGAGGCAGTGGCAGTGTGCATGAACGCGGGTAGAAACCTGCTACCATGCGGCAAAGCACAGCGAGGCGAGGCGACGGGCGAGCTACCACATGAGCGCGGGCTGCGGGCGAAGCAGAGCAAGATAGGGGAGGCGGCGGCGCTGTGCACAGGGAGCGGCGGAGGAGGTCGGACCCGACGAACCAAGGATCAAAACGGCAAGCTGAAAGAGGGAATCGGTTCTACAGAACGATCCGTCTCTATTGGATGCACACGGGCAATGAGGAGAGGTCGGAACACTCGCCAGAGACGAGGTCCGACGGGGGAGCGCTCGGGCTCGACAGAGATGGACGAAACAGGGCACAATTAGAGGAGAAGAACTGGTGGGGAGGTGCGTCTGCTCACATTGAGGGGCTTGACGGAGTCGTTCTAGCTCGAGGACGCAAGGGGCGACGAAAACGGCCAGTGACAGGTTCACCCGAGGAAGAAGACGAGACGACGGCGAGCAGAGAATGGCCTCCGGCTTGGTGTCCATGTCGCAGGGGAAGCAGAGGACACCGGTGCGCCGTCTTGACGTCCCGCGGCGCCGTAGTGGTCGGAGTCGACGAAGGCGACGTCGGGGAAGAAGATGGACATGACGGAACAGAACATGGTAGCCTCCAACCGCGCAAACAACGACAAAGCTCTCGGCTGTTCTCTGTTGGAAGAAGGAGAAACGGGGGAAGGGAAAGGGTGGCGGAGGTGAGAGGGAAACCCTAGGGGGCGCGGGTTGCTGTATTTATAGGAGGGCCAGGAGGCGTCGAGGGGTCGTGGTGAAACCACGATGGCCATGTGCAGGCGCCCCTGGAGGTTTTACTATGAGAGAAAAAGATCGGGAGGAGGAAGAAAAACAGGGGAAGGAGAGGCTGCAGGCGGGGCCTGGACGGGTGTCCAGCGTGGATTCACCACGGGAGAGTGGAACGAGGCTGCGGGAGGAGGGCTGGGCTGCGGGAGGCGCTGGAGCTGGGCCGGGCTCGGCTGGAGCAGCACTGCTTCTGCTGGGCTGCTCAGTTGCTATTGCTACTTCCCTTCTTCTCTTTTCTTCAGACAGAAAACAAGACAGAAAAGCACATGTATAATGGAGAGGGTTGAGAGAGATATGACAATATCCCTGGAGTCCAGAATTTGTGCAGGATTTGAATAAATTGACTAGGCAATTTTAAGAGGTAGAAAAATAATCCAAGTTCGAATTAAATTCAAACTTGAGCCATTTTTTAACCCTACCAAAACAACTCCAAAGGATATGAAATTTGGCAGAGAGGGTGTAGGCATGGTGTAAGATTTACAGAAAATAAGTGAACATTTTACTGGGACAGGAAAATGCCACTTGCAATAAATGTGTGAGAATTGAAAGGAAGAAGCTAGTCATGGGGTGTTGCACTTGATGATGGTTTAGATGGAAGGGCAAGATGGAACAGCAAAGAAGATGAGGAGGAGGAGTTCACAAATGTAACAAGCCCACCACAAGTATACACACGAAAAATATGCCACTACAATGATGATCATGATGCAAATGCAACATAAATGACAAAGGCAACATCACATCATGAAGCATATAACAAGGCAAGGATGGCGCAATGCAATATAATAAAAGATGAACATGAAGCAAGAAGCAAAACGACAATGGCACTCATCACGATCATGGCAACAGCATAGGGAAAAGAAATATGCAAAACAATTATGATAATGCACAACCATAATAAACACACGTCAACAACTAAAATAAATGGAAGGGCAACTGAAGCGTCGGACTCGGGGCGTCACACCGGCCCTCTCTATGGCATGCCCTAGGGGAGTCCTACTCCCACCGGGAGTAGGATTCCCCCTTCCATGTAGTAGGAGTAGGATAAAAGGAAGGGGAGGAGAGGAGAAAGGAAAGGGGGGCCGGCCCCCTCCCAATTCGGATTGGGCTAGGGGCACGCCTCCCACCTTTTCATTCCCTCTCCTCTTTTCCACAAAAGCCCAATAAGGCCCATATACTCCCCGGGGGGTTCCGGTAACCTCCCGCTACTCCGAAAAATGCCCGAACTCATCCGGAACCATTCCGATGTCCAAACATAGGCTTCCAATATATCAATCTTTATGTCTCGACCATTTTGAGACTCCTCGTCATGTCCGTGATCAAATCTGGGACTCCGAACTACCTTCGGTACATCAAAAACATAAACTCGTAATATCGATCGTCACCGAACATTAAGCGTGCGGACCCTACGGGTTCGAGAACTATGTAGACATGACCGAGACATGTCTCCGCTCAATAACCAATAGTGGAACCTCCTACATATTCTACGAAGATCTTTATCGGTCAAACCGCATAACAAAAACGTTGTTCCCTTTGTCGTCGGTATGTTACTTGCCCAAGATTCGATCGTCGGTATCTCAATACCTAGTTCAATATCGGTACCGGCAAGTCTCTTTACTCGTTCCGTAATGCTACATCCCATAACTAACTCATTATCTACATTGCTTGCAAGGATTATAGTGATGTACATTACTGAGAGGGCCCAGAGATACCTCTCCGACAATCGGAATGACAAATCCTAATCTTGATCCATGCCAACTCAACAAACACCATCGGAGACACGTGTAGAGCACCTTTATAATCACCCAGTTACGTTGTGACGTTTGGTAGCACACAAAGTGTTCTTCCGTTATTCGGGAGTTGCATGATCTCATAGTCACATGAACATGTATAGTTACGGAGAAAGCAATAGCAACAAAACAAACGGTCATCGTGCTAAGCTAACGGATGGGTCAAGTCAATCACATCATTCTCTAATGATGTGATCTCGTTAATCAAATGACAACTCATGTCTATGGTTAGGAAACATAACCATCATTGATTCAACGAGCTAGTTAAGTAGAGGCAAACTAGTGACACTCTGTTTGTCTATGTATTCACACATGTACTAAGTTTCCGGTTAATACAATCCTAGCATGAATAGTAAACATTTATCATGATATAAGTAAATATAAATAACAACTTTATTATTGCCTCTAGGGCATATTTCCTTCAGTCTCCCACTTGCACTAGAGTCAATAATCTAGATTACATTGTAATGATTCTAACACCCATGGAGTCTTGGTGCTGATCATGTTTTGCTCATGAGAGAAGCTTAGTCAACGGGTCTGCAACATTCAGATCCGTATGTATCTTGCAAATGTCTATGTCTCCCTCCTTGACTTGATTGTGGATCGAATTGAAGCGTCTCTTGATGTGCTTCGTTTTCTTGTGAAATCTGGATTCCTTTGCCAAGGCAATTGCACCAGTATTGCACAAAAGATTTTCATTGGACCCGATGCACTAAGTATGACACCTAGATCGGACATGAACTCCTTCATCCAGACTCCTTCGTTTGTTGCCTCCGAAGCAGCTATGTATTCTGCTTCACACGTAGATCCCGCCACAACACTCTGCTTGGAACTGCACCAACTGACAGCTCCACCATTTAATAAAAACATGTATCCGGTTTGTGACTTAGAGTCATCCGAATCAGTGTCAAAGCTTGCATCGACGTAACCATTTACGACGAGCTCTTTGTCACCTCCATATACGAGAAACATATCCTTAGTCCTTTTCAGGTATTTCAGGATGTTCTTGACCGCTGTCCAGTGATCCACTCCTGGGTTACTTTTGGTACCTCCCTGCTAAACTAATAGCAAGGCACACATCAGGTTTGGTACACAGCATTGCATACATGATAGAGCCTATGGCTGAAGCATAGGGAACACCTGTCATTTTCTCTCTATGTTCTGCGGTGGTCGGGCATTGAGTCTGACTCAACTTCACACCTTGTAATATAGGCACGAACCCTTTCTTTGCCTGATCCATTTTGAACTTCTTCAAAACATTATCAAGGTATGTGCTGTGAAAGTCCAATTAAGCATCTTGATCTATCTCTATAGATCTTGATGCCCAATATATAAGTAGCTTCACTGAGGTATTTCATTGAAAAATTCTTATTGAAGTATCCTTTTATGCTATTCAGAAATGTAGTATCATTTCCGATCAACAATATGTCATCTACATATAATATCAGAAATGCTACGGAGCTCCCACTCACTTTCTTGTAAATACAGGCTTCTCCAAAAGTATGTATAAAACCATATGCTTTGATCACACTATCAAAGCGTATATTCCAACTCCGAGAGGCTTGCACCAGTCCATAAATGGATGGCTAGAGCTTGCACACTTTGTTACCACCTTCTGGTTGCATCATATACAACTCTTCTTTAAGATATCCATTAAGGAATGCAGTTTTGACATCCATTTGCCAAATTTCATAATCATAAAATGCGGCAATTGTTTACATGATTTGGACGGACTTAAGCATCGCTACGGGTGAGAAGGTCTCATCGTAGTCAACTCCTTGAACTTGTAGAAAACCTTTCGCAACAAGTCGAGCTTTGTAGACAATAACATTACCGTCAGCGTCAGTCTTCTTCTTGAAGATCCATTTATTCTCTATATCCTGCCGATCATCGGGCAAGTCAACCAAAGTCCATAATTTGTTCTCATACATGGATCCCATCTTAGATTTCATGGCTTAAAGCCATTTTGCGGAATCTGGGCTCATCATCGCTTCCTCATAGTTCGTAGGTTCGTCATGGTCATGTAACGTGACCTCCAGAACAGGATTACCGTACCACTCTGGTGCGGATCTTACTCTGGTTGACCTACGAGGTTTGGTAGTAACTTGATCTGAAGTTTCATGATCATCATCATTAGCTTCCTCACTGATTGGTGTAGGAATCACTGGAACTGATTTCTGTGATGTGCTACTTTCCAATTCGGGAGCAGTTACAATTACCTGATCAAGTTCTACTTTCCTCCCACTCACTTCTTTTGAGAGAAACTCCTTCTCTAGAAAGAATCCATTTTGAGCAACAAATATCTTGCCGTCAGATCTGTGATAGAAGGTGTACCCAACAGTCTTCTTTGGGTATCCTATGAAGACACATTTCTCCGATTTGGGTTCGAGCTTATCAGGTTGAAGATTTTTCACATAAGCATCACAGCCCCAAACTTTAAGAAACGACAACTTGGGTTTCTTGCCAAACCACAGTTCATAAGGTGTCGTCTCGACGGATTTAGATGGTGCCCTATTTAACGTGAAAGCAGCTGTCTCTAAAGCGTAACCCCAAAACGATAGCGGTAAATCAGTGAGACACATCATAGATTGCACCATATCTAATAAAGTACGATTATGACGTTCGGAAACACAATTACGCTGTGGTGTTCCAGGTGGCGTGAGTTGCGAAACTATTCCACATTGTTTCAAATGAAGTCCAAACTCATAACTCAAATATTCACCTCCACGATCAGATCGTAGAAACTTGATTTTCTTGTTACGATGATTTTCCACTTCACTCTGAAATTATTTGAACTTTTCAAATGTTCCAGACTTATGTTTCATCAAGTAGATATACCCATATCTGCTCAAATCATCTGTGAAGGTGAGATAATAACGATATCCGCCGTGAGCTTCAATGTTCATTGGACCACATACATCAGTATGTATGATTTCCAATAACTCTGTTGCTCGCACCATTGTTCCGGAGAACGGAGTTTTAGTCATCTTGCCCATGAGTCATGTTTCGCAAGTACCAAGTGATTCATAATCAAGTGATTCCAGAAGTCCAACAGAATGGAGTTTCTTCATGCGCTTTACACCAATATGACCTAAACGGCAGTGCCACAAATAAGTTGCACTATCATTATCAACTCTGCATCTTTTGGCTTCAATACTATGAACATGTGTATCATTACTATCAAGATTTAGTAAAAATAGACCACTCATCAGGGGTGCATGACCGTAAAAGATATTACTCATATAAATAGAACAACCATTATTCTCTGATTTAAATGAATAACCGTCTCGCATCAAACAAGATCCAGATATAATGTTCATGCTCAACGCTGGCACCAAATAACAATTATTTAGGTCTAAAACTAAACCCGAAGGTCGATGTAGAGGTAGCGTGCCGACGGCGATCACATCGACTTTGGAACCATTTCCCACGCACATCGTCACCTCGTCCTTAGCCAATCTTCACTTAATCCGTAGACCCTCTTTCGAGTTGCAAATGTTAGCAACTGAACCAGTATCAAATACCCAGGCACTACTGCGAGCATTAGTAAGGTACACATCAATAACATGTATATCAAATATACCTTTCACTTTGACATCCTTCTTCTCCGCCAAATACTTGGGGCAGTTCCGCTTCCAGTTACCAGTTCCTTTGCAGTAGAAGCACTCAGTCTCAGGCTTAGGTCTAGGGTTTCTTCACTTGAGCAGCAACTGGCTTGCTGTTCTTCTTGAAGTTCCCCTTCTTCCCTTTACCCTTTTTCTTGAAACTGGTGGTCTTGTTGACCATCAACACTTGCTGCTCCTTCTTGATTTCTACCTCCGCAGCCTTTAGCATTGCGAAGAGCACATGAATCATCTTATCCATCCCTTGCATATTATAGTTCATCACGAAACTCTTGTAGCTTGGTGGTAGTGATTGAAGAACTCTGTCAATGACACTATCATCAGGAAGATTAACTCCCAGTTGAGTCAAGTGGTTCTGGTACCCAGACATTCTGAGTATATGTTCATTGACAGAACTATTCTCCTCCATCTTGCAGCTGTAGAACTTATTGGAGACTTCATATCTCTCAATCCGGGCATTTGCTTGAAATATTAACTTCAACTCCTGGAAGATCTCATATGCTCCATGACGTTCAAAACGTCGTTGAAGTCCCGGCTCTAAGCCGTAAAGCATGGCACGCTGAACTATTGAGTAGTCATCAGCTTTGCTCTGCCAGGTGTTCATAACATCCGGCCTAGCGGTGCTTCCAGGACGTAATTCTTCTGTGCAGCAATGAGGATAATCCTCAAGTTATGGACCCAGTCTGTGTAGTTGCTACCATCATCTTTCAACTTAGCTTTCTCTAGGAACGCATTAAAATTCAACGGAACAACAGCACGGGCCATCTATCTACAACAACATAGACATGCAAAATACTATCAGGTACTAAGTTCATGACAAATTAAAGTTCAATTAATCAAATTACTTAAGAACTCCCACTTAGATAGACATTTCTCTAATCATCTAAGTGATCACGTGATCCATATCAACCAAACCATGTCCGATCATCACGTGAGATGGAGTAGTTTTCAATGGTGAACATCACTATGCTGATCATATCTACTATATGATTCACGCTCGACCTTTCGGTCTCCAATGTTCCGAGGCCATATCTGCATATGCTAAGCTCGCCAAGTTTAACCCGAGTGTTCCGCGTATGCAAAACTGGCTTGCACCCGTTATATGTGAACGTAGAGCTTATCACACCCGATCATCACGTGGTGTCTCGGCACGACGAATTGTAGCAATGGTGCATACTCAGGGAGAACACTTATACCTTGATATTTAGTGAGAGATCATCTTATAATGCTACCGTCGAACTAAGAAAAATAAGACGCATAAAGGATAAACATCACATGCAATCAATATAAGTGATATGATATGGCCATCATCATCTTGTGCCTTTGATCTCCATCTCCAATGCACCGTCATGATCACCATCGTCACTGGTTTGACACCTTGATCTCCATCGAAGCATCGTTGTCGTCTCGCCAACTATTGCTTCTACGACTATCACTACCGCTTAGTGATAAAGTAAAGCAATTACATGGCAATTGCATTTCATACAATAAAGCGACAACCATATGGCTCCTGCCAGTTGCAAATAACTGTGTTACAAAACATGATCATCTCATACAATAAAATTTAGCATCATGTCTTGACCATATCACATCACAATATGCCCTGCAAAAACAAGTTAGACGTCCTCTACTTTGTTGTTGCAAGTTTTACGTGGCTGCTACGGGCCGAGCAAGAACCATTCTTACCTACGCATCAAAAACCACAACGCGGTATAGTGATTGTTTTTTGATCTTCAGAAAGAACCCTGTTCATTGAATCCGATTTAACTAAAGCTTGAGAAACATACACCCACTAGCCACCTGTGTGCGAAGCATGTCGGTAGAACCAGTCTCGCGTAAGCGTACGCGTAATGTCGGTCTGGGCCGCTTCATCCAACAATGCAGCTGAATCACGAATGAACTAGTGACGGCAAGCAATATATATATATACCCACGCCCACAAATCCTTTGTGTTCTACTCATGCATATAACATCTACGCATAAAGCTGGCTCGGATGCCACTGTTGGGGAACGTAGTAATTTCAAAAAAAATCCTACGCACACGCAAGATCATGGTGATGCATAGCAACGAGAAGGGAGAGTATCATCTACATACCCTCGTAGACCGTAAGCGGAAGCGTTATGAAAACGCGGTTGATGTAGTCATACGTCTTCATGATCGACCGATCTAGCACCGAAGGTACGGCACCTCCGCAATCTGCACACGTTTGGCTCGGTGACGTCTCGCGAACTCACGACCTAGTAGAGCTTCGAGGGAGAGTTTCGTCAGCACGACAGCGTGATGACGGTGATCATGATGCTACCGGAACAGGGCTTCGCCTAAGCACCGCTATGATATGACCAAGGTAGATTATGGTGGAGGGGGGCACCACACCCGGCTAAAAGAACAATGATCAACTTGTGTGTCTATGGGGTGCCCCCTCCCCCGTATATAAAGGAGTGGAGGAGGGGAGGGGCCGACCCTCTCTATGGCGGGCCCTAGGGGAGTCCTACTCCCACCGGGAGTAGGATTCCCCCCTTCCATGTAGTAGGAGTAGGAGAGAAGGAAGGGGAGGAGAGGAGAAAGGAAAGGGGGGGCGGCCCCCTCCCAATTCGGATTGGGCCAGGGGGTGCGCCTCCCACCTTTTTCTTCCCTTTCCTTCAGGGAGTCCTGGACTAAGGGGTCCTCGGGCGTCCGGCCTGTTAGCCATGGGCCGGACTGATGGGCCCTGAAGATACGAAGACCGAAGGCTGCACCCGAGTCCGGATGGGACTATCGTTGGCGTGGAAGGCAAGCTTGACGACCGGATATGTAGATTCCCTTCTTTGTAACCGACCTTGTGTAACCCTAGATCCTCCCGATGTCTATATAAACCGGAGGACTTAGTCCGGATAGGACACTCATCATTATAGCCATGCACGCTAGACATCTAGGGTTTAACCATTACGATGTCGAGGTAGATCGACTCTTGTAATACTCATATTCATCAATATCAATCAAGCAAGATGTAGGGTATTACCTCCATAGAGAGGGCCCGAACCTGGGTAAACATCGTGTTCCTTGTCTCCTGTTACCATCGACCATAGACGCATAGTTCGGGACCCCCTACCCGAGATCCGCCGGTTTTGACACCGACATTGGTGCTTTCATTGAGAGTTCCTCTGTGCTGTCGCCAAAAGGTTCGATGGCCCCTTCGGTCGTCAATAATGACGCTGTCCAAGGAGAAACCTTCCTCCCCAGACAGATCTTCGTGTTTGGCGGCTTCGCACTATGGGCCAACTCGTTTGACCATCTGGAGCAGATCGAAAGCTACGCCCCTGGCCATCTGGTCAGATTCGGGAGCTTGAACTATGTTGCGGACATCCGTGAAGACTTGATCTTCGTCGGATTCAAGACCGTGGCAGCCGCTCCCGGTCACCCAGATGATCATGACCTAAATCTGTCATCTGGCCGCATCCAGGAGATTGCTCCTATAACCGCTCTTGCCCTAGATCCGGAGCAAGCCGCGCCATCCAAGGACGGGAGGATTGATCCCACTACGGAGGCCATAGATTCCACGGCGTTGGAGCGGCACATAGACTCAACCTCTGATGATGTCTTGGTCACCAGAACTCCGGACTCGTCTCCGGCCGTAAGTTCCAAACCATGTGAGCCCGCGGACGCCGAGCTTGATCGTTTATCGATCTTCGAATTTGGCTCCACGGACATCTTCCAGCACTCGCCTTTGGGCGATGTCCTAAACTCGTTAAAGAACCTGTCCTTGACAGAGGACTCACAGCCGAACTATATCCGGCTCGAACCAGGTGCCTCGTCACCGAGGATTTTATCATGCCTGAGGAACCTCTTGAGGAGGAGCGCTTCAAGCGCCAACTAATAGCCACCGCAAGGAGCCTGAAAAAGAAGCAGCAGCAACTTCAAGCCGACCAAGATATGCTCAATGATAGATGGACCGAAGTCCTAGCCGCCGAAGAATACAGCCTTAGTGGCCCAGCCAAAAGCTACCCGAAGAGTAGATTGCTACCCCAGGGCGACGACAGGGCGCTCGAGCCCACGCCATTGTCGCACAGGACGTCAGGTCAACCACAACTTGGTCCGGGTAAAGCGGCAACTCAAGCCGAACACCAGACCACCCCATCTCGCCGTAAAGGCAAGAACAAAACAGCTCGGGATTGTGCACACGACCGTCACCAGGCCCCGGGTAGCAGAGCAGGACACCCAAGAGCGACCTATGGATCGCAAGGACATACCTCGACACGCGACGACGGCCACCTATCTGGACGTGACAAACCTAGCCACGCCCGGGCCGAAAACCGCAAACAGACTCCATTGGAGTTACATCGCAGTGTGGCCCAACATAGAGGCGCCGCGCACCCTCTTTGCTTCACAGACGAAGTAATGGAGCATCAATTCCCAGGCGGGTTCAAACCTATGAATATTGAATCATACGATGGAACAACAGATCCCACGGTATGGATCGAGGACTTCCTCCTCCATATCCACATGGCCCGTGGGGACGACCTTCATGCCATCAAATACCTACCACTAAAACTCAAAGGACCAGCTCGGTACTGGTTAAACAGTCTGCCAGAAAATTCTATTGGCAGCTGGGAAGATTTGGAGGACGCCTTTCGCGAAACCTTCGAAGGAACATATGTCCGGCCACCGGACGCCGATGCTTTAAGTCACGTTGTCCAACAGCCCGGAGACTCAGCCAGGCAGCTCTGGACTAGGTTCTTAGTTAAAAAGAACCAAATCGTCCATTGTCCGGACGCGGAAGCCCTTGCGGCCTTTAAACACAGCGTCCGGGATGAATGGCTTGCACGCCACCTCGTTCAAGAAAGACCTAGATCCATGACAGCCCTTACCGCTCTAATGACCCGCTTTTGCGCGGGAGAAGACAGCTGGCTCGCTCGTAGAAACAATAGCGCCAGCGACCCAGGCACTTCCGAAAGCCGAGACGGCAACGGCAAGCCACGACAAAGTAAACACAACAGTCGCAATGATAATGAAAGATCACGCGACACAGTGGTCAACGCCGGATTCAGCAATCCTAAGCCTGGTGAACAGAAAAAGCCATTCAAGGCAAACAGAGACAGACCATCCAACCTAGGCAGGATACTGGACCGACCCTACCAGATTCACGGCCACCCCAATAAACCAGCTAATCATACCAACAGAAACTGTTGGGTCCTCAAGCAGGCCGGCAAGCCCAACGCCGAACACAAGGGAAGGGGGCCGCCAGGCAATAGGAACGATAGAACGGTTCACGAGCCAAGTGCCAAAGGACATAAGCAATTTCCCCCCGAAGATAGATCAAATCCGTAGTAGAAATAGCAGTTTGGCTTCCGTAGCCCATCTCATATACCCGTTAAAACTATACCGCGCATACATAACTACGCGCTTAAGATACCATGGGCATTGGCGAAAGCATAATACGGACAAGTCTGCAAGCACTCCGGTAACATTTTTAATCTACTTTCCTTTTTTCTTTCTTTCTTCATTACCTCTCAAAAACAGGTGGCGCAAAGGAGAAACATCTAAAACCGACTCTATCGGAGTTCGGATCCGTACACTCACCTACGGGGCTACTTCCTTCAAGGATTCCCCTCGCCGAGGTCAGGCGGTGCAGACGTGCGACAGGAGGTCCAAAATAACTTTTTGTAGACCGCACTCTTTTTCGAGGCTGTAACATGCCCTTTTGCTCTGCCTTCGACCCAGGGCATATCAAATAGCCGGGGTCGTGGCCTTTATATATATCAAGTAATCTTTGGCATATCACTCAGGTCCTAGTTCACATTACCAGTATTATTTATCTACGTCTTTCCGCAATTGAACACACCTCCTATGGTTGTTTCATAGATATACCCCGGCTTAAACTTGCTAGGGGCTCGGTACGGGAACAATTAAGTTGCCAACAAAGTCCGAACAGCTCTTGCAGCATACTTCGTCGTCGCTAGTTTGGCCTTATATGCATCAGCTCCGAATCATGTCTTGGGTCAATAGTTGGGTTGCCCGGCTCCTGTGCTTGCTATCCTACGTTCTGCTCTATCGGCTAGGGTAGTAAAGGGAGAACTACTGCGATTGTGCTTCCGGTTCACCTGGCTCAGCACCTCAGTAGAGAAAGCCGAAAACTGACTATCATGATGCGGCGTGTGCTGGTCAACCACTCGATGACTTATCGGAATCTCTAGCGATTCCTCTGTTTCACACGAAGGACCTCTTTTCGGTCAAATATGTACACGCATCGTATGAATAAGCCGCATACATACCAGGGGCTATGTCGTAGACCCACCACAAAACTCCTTGTAACGCCCCGAGACCGGTGCTCCAGATGCCTTCCATGGATTCCAAGATTCATGATGTGATTTGTTTTGTTCGTTGCATTCATCTTTACATCATGTGCATTGCATCATGTCATCTGGCACCCTTTTTTTTAAACCCAGCTAAATAAATTGTACGGATCTTCGATCCATTTAAAATCGAGGGAAATGCACATGGTGATTTTTCTTTATAACATATATCCTCCCAATATTATTAGGGAGCTATATTAAAAATATTCCATTATCTTTGGAATCCCCATAACATACCTACAGTTTAAGTTCCATGCATTTTCTATCTCAATTCCTTGCCTCAAACCTTGCCAACAATTCTTATCTCTTTTATTGAGGCTCCACCAAAAATCTCAACATTTTGGTCACTCCTAAACCTTGTCCTAGTTCAAACCATTTGAATTAAATTCAAATGAGTTTGAATTTAAATCTTGCATTCGTGCCAACTTCTATTTTCTTGGATCAAGCTCATTTTGTGAGTTCGGGAAAATTATCCGCGTGTCCAAACTTCTTCCCCTAACCTCTCTTTCTTTTCTTTCTTATCTTTGTTTTGTTTTTATTTTCTTTAGAGTGAGAGAGAGAAGAGAGCCCAGCAGCCAGGTCGGCCTGCTTCCCCGCAGTCCATTTGGCCAAAGGCCCAGCCGCGCCTATAACCCTAACCCTGGTCCGATCCCCTTCTCTCCTCGATCCCCATCTCCTTCCCGTGCTCGCGCCGCCAGAGAGCAGTGAGAGCCTCTCGCTTGATCCCGCACGCAGGAGCCCCGCGCCCGATCCCCATCATCGCCAGCGCGCCCCGTCGCCCGGTCGCTGGACCTCGCCTGGACCCGTCAAGCCCCGCAAGTGGCCTGTTGCCCTCCATCTCCACCGACGCTGTCCATCCCCGCTGCCTGGGTATGCCCCTGCCTCATCCTCCGGCTGGGGTGCTCCAAGATCACGTCCGCCGCTGCAGTTCCTAGCGCCTCTGCCTCCTCGCCATGGCCCCGTGCAAGCTTCCTCCGACGCCTTGCCTCGCCTCCTACCTCCCGCGTGCCCCGATGGGCGCGTGTGTGCCCGCGACCAGCGCCTCCCGCTCGCTCCGCCACGGCCTCCTCGACGTAGTCGAGCCCGACCACGACCCTCTCCACGCGCCACAAAGGTCTCGCATCCTCCCTGTGGCATCGCGCGCCCGACGTCCATGGCCTCTCCAGCCTCCAGAAGCTCTGCTTCCCTTGCTCCACGCTAAGGCCGACGCCGGCCCCACTTCGTCTTGCTGCTGCTCCGCCATCGACCTCCTGTTGCTGCTCCGCCATTGACCTCTTGTTGTTGCAGGACCCTTCCCATCGTGCACTGTGGCCGTTCTGTTTCTTCTCTCTCAAGGTCGAAAGGACGCCAGTTACACGAGACACCAAGAACCGCGACGATCCCGGAGACTATATACGCCAAGTACCAGGTCAACGAGGACTGGCAAGTTCGCCTTCCGCCGTCTCCGAAATCGCCAAGTACCACTACGCCCGGAGACCTCGGATCCGTCAAGTCCAACAACGACTGTGTACAACTACCGGTGACCCCGAAGCATCTACGGAACATGAACGACCACTTCCTCTTCGACTCATGAACCACTACTTCCACTACCGTCGCGAGAACGTCTACTTTCATCTACATCGCGTCGAACTCATCCCGTCTTGGTTGCACGCTTCGAAGGTATAACCACCGAGACGACCGTCGTGAACGAATGCATGAGTGATGTATGAGATGCCCGTGTTTGCACCATGTCCGAGATGTCTTTGCACGTTCCTCCTCGTTTGCCATGCCGTCGACTTGTGCGAACCCGGTAATCGGGATCACCCCACCATCTTTTGCATGTTCCGTTCATCCACACTTTCTTTTGCATCGATATCTCGACGAGTTGTCGGATCATCGGAATGTTACGATGGTATCATTTCCGTTGTCCTTGCCGTGGCACCCCTTTCGTTCCGCCATGGTGACCAAATGCTTCATAACATGCCTCATATCATATTATACGAACATTTTCATAAAATTGCATAAAACCTCTTTATGTCATCCGCATCATGATAACAACATTTAAAATGTTTAAAATTGTTGTTTCCATTAAATTGCTATTTATGCATATGGGGATTTTCCGGAATTGTTGTTTGTTATTTCCGGCCTCATTTAAACTTGCCTAAATAGTTAGTTTACTTATGCCTCACCTCTTGCCATGTTGACCAACATTTAATATTGTTGAGTACATAAACGGGAGAGAACTAAATAAGTCATGTGGTGTTTCGTCAATATTCAACCCGTTGCATATTGAGCTCGACTTAATTTGTAGTATTGTTTGTTGCATTTTGCCATGCCATGCCTCATTTAAAACGGACATGCATCATACTTGAATGTGCATCATGCCATGTTTATGATTGTGTGCGTACCATGTTGTTTGCTTCTTTTCGGTTTGCTTCTCTCGTTAGCTTCGGTTACGTTCCGGAGTTGTGAGGGTTCGTTCGACTACGTCCGTTTGTCTTCTTCATGGACATGATCTTCTTCCTAGCGGAATTTCCGGCAAGATGACCATACCCTCGAAATCACTTCTATCTTTGCTTGCTATTTGTTCCCTCTATTGCTATGCCGCGCTACCTACCACTTGCTATATCGGGCCTCACATATTTCCATGTCAAGCCTCTAACCATCCTTTCCTAGAAAACCGTTGTTTGGCTAAGTTACCGCTTTTGCTCAGCCCTTCTTATAGCGTTGCTAGTTGCAGGTGAAGCTGAAGTTTGTTCCATGTTGGAACATGGATATGTTGGGATATCACAATATCTCTTATTTAATTAATTAATGCATCTATGTACTTGGTAAAGGGTGGAAGGCTCGGCCTTATGCCTGGTGTTTTGTTCCACTCTTGCCGCCCTAGTTTCCGTCATACCGGTGTTATGTTCCTTGATTTTGCATTCCTTACGCGGTTGGGTGTTATGGGAACCCCTTGACAGTTCGCTTTGAATAAAACTCCTCCAGCAAGGCCCAACCTTGGTTTTAACATTTGCCACCTAAGCCTTTTTCCCTTGGGAGTCGCGCTCCCGAGGGTCATCTTTATTTTAACCCCCCGGGCCAGTGCTCCTCTGAGTGCTGGTCCAAACCGAGCGATCTCCGGCGCCCCCAGGGCAACCAGGGTCTATGCCAACCCGACGTCTGGCTCATCCGGTGTGCCCTGAGAACGAGATATGTGCAGCTCCTATCGAGATTTGTCGGCACATTCGGGCGGTCTTGCTAGTCTTGTTTTACCATTGCCGAAATGTCTTGTAAACCGGGATTCCGAGACTGATCGGGTCTTCCCGGGAGAAGGAAAATCCTTCGTTGACTGTGAGAGCTTATAATGGGCTAAGTTGGGACACCCCTGCAGGGTATAAACTTTCGAGAGCCGTGCCCGTGGTTATGTGGCAGATAGGAATTTGTTAATGTCCGGTTGTAGAGAACTTGACACTTGATTTAAATAAAACGCATCAACCGCGTGTGTAGCCGTGGATGTCTCTTTTCGGCGGAGTCCGGGAAGTGAACACGGTTTTTGGGTTATGTATGAACGTAAGCAGTTTCAGGATCACTTCTTGATCACTTCTAGCTTCGCGACCGTTGCGTTGCTCCTCTTCTCGCTCTTATTTGCGTGTGTTAGCCACCATATATGCTTAGTGCTTGCTGCAGCTCCTCCTCATTACCGCATCCTTCCTATAAGCTTAAATAGTCTTGATCTCGCGGGTATGAGATTGATGAGTCCTCGTGACTCACAGATACTTCCAAACAGTTGCAGGTGCCGTTGACACCAGTGCAGGTGACGCAACCGAGCTCAAGTGGGAGTTTGACGAGGACCTTGGTCGTTACTATGTTTCATTTCCTGATGATCAGTAGTGGAGCCCAGTTGGGACGATCGGGGATCTAGCATTTGGGGTTATCTTCTTTTCATTTGGTTTTGACCGTTGTCGGTCTATGTGTGTATTTTGTATGATGTATGATTTAATTAAGTATTGTGTGAAGTGGCGATTGTAAGCCAACCCTCTTTATCCCATTCTTGTTCAATACATGGGATTGTGTGAAGATGACCCTTCTTGCGACAAAACCTACAATGCGGTTATGCCTCTAAGTCGTGCCTCGACACGTGAGAGATATAGCCGCATCATGGGCCTTACAAGTTGGTAGTTAGAGCCATCCCCGACTTAGGAGCCCCCTGCTTAATCGAATCGCTGACGTTGTTGAGTCTAGAACAAAAATGTTTTGAGTCTTAGGATTATATATATCAGAGAGTAGGATTCTTTTTACTCCTCAGTCCCTTGGTCGCTCTGGTGAGGCCCCCTGATGTAGAAGTTTTGACTCTCCTCTCCTCTCCTCAAATCTCACGAATATTTTTTTAGGATCACGCGGGTATCTTGGAATTGTTCCGATGGTTTTGTGATGAGAACATTGTTCTTGGTGCCTCCTGACATTTAGGGGTTGTGGCAGTGTCCCGGGGAGTTGAGCTCCGAGGTGTTGTCGTCACAATTTTATCGTTGCAGTTCTGGAATACCTGAGTTTTGCCGACATCGACAATCTGTTTTATGCAGTTGTTCGTGAGATCACCTCGACACCACCCAGTACTGGGGCGGGAGTTCGGGAGTATTGCCATAACTCGTATAACGGATGCTTTTCGAAGGTTGAGGTACATGATTTCCGGAGCTTTCTTGGTTATGTGTTGACGGATGGATACAGCTGGATCTAGGGATTGTTAGTTTGGGTGAGATATATTGCGTCCCCTGTATCCCCAACACCTGATTGCATAACCAGAAAGTTTTGGGAGTTTATAGGTGGGAATTCAAGTAGCTCCTAGAATATCTTTTCGACAGATGTATGATTTGAGATTGGGGTCCAACGTCTAGTGGTTCGCTTTTCACGGTCGATTTACAGTGGTCGCGAGGCGTCTTAAAGAATCCTTGGCTATGCCGATTCGGGGACGTCTTGTTTGTCATTCGTGACTTCCGCTGTACGTCGTGCCCGTGGGGCCTCATCACGAACACTTTGGGCGAAATCTCTATGATATGTTTGTTTCCGACTTATTCTGCGAGCCAAGCCTTTGTTTTGTTTTAAGTTGTGGTATTCGAGTTGCTTCATTGTCACGTGTTGATTCCTTACCTTTCCTAAGCGGTGTTCTCATACTTCTATGTGAATACCAATCCTTCTTGATCATTGAGATTATCATGCCAATTCTTTTCCAACCGACGTGCTCTTTTTCAAGTGGATCCGATCATTTCAACATTCGCGAGATCAATTCTCAGTTCTTTACAACGGTGTTTGTTTCATCCGTCCCAAGTTGCCTTTGTTTTCCCGCCCTGCCACCCTTTTTCTTCAAGGACTCATATAACTTAATCAAGTATCCATCTATTGATGGGAAGTCTCTCCATTCTTTTTCGTCAATGTTCTTATCCGGTGATTCTCAGGAAGATACTAACGGAGCCCTAACTTCATCATTATTCGTTCTCTTTCTTCTCCAGTGGATTAAATTCAAGCTTTGTCGATCATATCTTTTCCTTGTTTCAAATGTTTTTCTCGTACTGGTGCACCTCTTAATCATCCACTTCTCGCTATTCAATTGTTCTAGAGTGATGAAGATATCTCAGAAGATTCAAGTGTCCATTCTCAATTCACTCAAGTTCTTTTGAGGATGCTATCTCATTCAAGCCATTTAATTCAACCAGTGCAATCTCTCTTTTCAAGCAATCGTTCAACAGTGGTTCTTTTGAGTGGGCCCTAACCCACAGGTCTTTTCCCAGGATCTTACCTGACTCTTCTAATTTTCCGGAGCTACTCTCAAATTCTTCTCCAAGTTTGACGTAAGAATGAGTTATCATCAGTCAGATGTCTTTCCCCAAGATCTTTCAAATTCTTTCATCATTGGTTCAACCTTTCCAATTTTCATTCCGGAGTGCCTCAACAGTTCATGGTGGTGTTTCTCATCGTCATTCTCTACATTTGAAGATCGAAGATGAGTTTCTCTTAAATCTTGCTCCATTCTCTTCAAGATTCATAGTTCTAACTTATGCCATCCTCTCATAATTGTTTTCGATTGTTAGAATTCTTTTCACCCATCCGGAGCATTTCAGGAGTCTTTTCAGTTTGATTCTCCGGAGCCCATCATCTCAGAATTATTCATTCAAGCTTTCAGCTCTTGTCTCCAAATCATACCGGTGCATCATTCAAGTATTATCTAATCAGCTCGGGATCTCTGCGTTCACTTGTATCTAAATTCTCTCAAGTATATTCGTTCATTTTCTAATTCTTCCTGGTGTTTCTTTATCTTTTCTTTGTTCATTTCCAATTCTTACGATGGTTCATTCAAGAGTTCTCTTCCTTCGCTATCATATAGATTCATTCGTTCTTTCCAATCCTACCGGGGGTTCGTTGAAGACCTTCCCGAGTTTGCGCCATATCTATCTTAATCGTTTCTACGAGAATAAGTAGTATGCCAAATCCATTGCTTGTCATCAATTTAATTGGTGAAGGATGAGCATAATGTAATTCTTATTCTTGTTTCACCGAGTAAATTCAATTCCTTATTCCGGAGGTTCATCAAAATTCTTGATTTCATTTGTTCATCATTCTTTCTGGAGTTCCAAGTTTTCTCGGTTATATCATTTCAAAGCTTCATCTTATCACTGCAAGGCTTCACATTGTGTTTTCAACTTCTCTTTCTTTCTATCGTCCTTTTATTACCGGAGTTCTTCATGGAGTTTCTTCATGGTGGTTCATCAAGGATTTAATTCATTCTCGAAGTCTTCTCAAGATTCTTGTTGGAAGAGCTCAAATATTCTTCTTCCTGCATTCCAAAGTGCAATTCGTTCTACCTTATCATTTGAGGTGGTGTTATGTCATTCGTAACAATTTGAGTTCGCGTTTCATGATTCACATGTTGTCAAGAATGAGATATTTTAAATCCACCAATCTCTTCGTTGGATTTATCTTGTGTCATGTTTCACCTAAAGCCTTCCCTAAGGAATGTTGCTATTATGGTGCTTATCAATGATCCAAGTTTTCTCCTATCCTCTTGGTGAAAGAAGTTTTTCATCGGCTTGGTGCTCTCACTCAAATCAATGGTTTCCTTTAGTGGCCGTTTGTCACCTCATAATGTTGAGATGTTTCCATAAGTCAACTACAAGCTTATTCTTTTCGTTGTTGGTTTTCCAACAACTCCGTTCAATCCTTCTTTTTAAGGAGGCTCTTTCAAATTCAATTGTGATAGAAGTTGTTGTTCTCTTCTTTGTTCTCTTGATTCCACTCTTTCATTTGTCCCGAAGGCATTGTGATGTTTTCTTCGACCCATCATCTCATTTTGGAGATCATGTTCTTTTCCTTGCTTATCCATTTAACCGGAGTGTCGTATTTTCATTCGAGCTATCTCATCTTATCAAGTTTTGCCTCCTTCCTCAACCAGAGTGCGGTCTGATCTTTCTTACCCCTTGTGCCATTTTTCAATAGTTCTGGAGGCAGTGTGTTGTTGATTTCATCAAGTATCATCCCATCTTCTCAAGTTCATGTTAGTTCCTTCCATTTTCAGTCGGAGTGCTGTCCAAATTATATCATTCTTAATCCTACTATATCTTGTTTTAACCGGAGTGGCTTCAAAATCTATCTTGTCCCTAAGCTCTTGGTTCTCATCATGTTCTTTGTTCTTCTCTGCTAACACAGTGTTTGCAATCTCGTTCACCTCCATTGTATTCTTTCTTTCGATTTGTTCAACCTCTCAAGGTTCATTGGTTTCACTCGTTTGTCAAAGAAGCAACTTTGCTTTACCTCTTTCGCTTTTCTCCAGTGCCATCCTAGATCTCAGGACGAGATCCTCTTGTAGTGGTGGAGTGTTGTAACGCCCCGAGACCGGTGCTCGAGATGCCTTCCATGGATTCCGAGATTCATCGTGTGATTTGTTTTGTTCGTTGCATTCATCTTTACATCATGTGCATTGCATCATGTCATCTTGCACCTTTTTTTAAAACCCAGCTAAATAAATTGTATGGATCTTTGATCCATTTAAAATCGAGGGAAATGCACATGGTGATTTCTCTTTATAACATATATCCTCCCAATATCATTAGGGAGCTATATTAAAAATATTCCATTATCTTTGGAATCACCATAACACACCTGTAGTTTAAGTTCCATGCATTTTCAATCTCAATTCCTTGCCTCAAACCTTGCCAACAATTCTTATCGCTTTTATTGAGGATCCACCAAAAATCTCAACATTTTGGTCACTCCTAAACCTTGTCCTAGTTCAAACCATTTGAATTAAATTCAAATGAGTTTGAATTTAAATCTTGCATTCATGCTAACTTCTATTTTCTTGGATCAAGCTCATTTAGTGAATCTGGGAAAATTATCCGCGTGTCCAAACTTCTTCCCCTAACCTCTCTTTCTTTTCTTTCTTATCTATGTTTTGTTTTTATTTTCTTTAGAGTGAGAGAGAGAAGAGAGCCCAGCAGCCAGGCCGACCTGCATCCCCGCAGTCCATTTAGCCCAAGGCCCAGCCGCGCCTATAACCCTAACCCTGGTCCGATCCCCTTCTCTCCTCGATCCCCATCTCCTTCCCGTGCTCGCGCCGCCAGAGAGGAGTGAGAGCCTCTCGCTCGATCCCGCACACAGGAGCCCCGCGCCCGATCCCCATCATCACCAGCGCGCCCCGTCGCCCGGTCGCTGGGCCTCGCCTGGACCCGTCAAGCCCCGCAAGTGGCCTGTTGCCCTACATCTCCACCGACGTTGTCCATCCCCCGCCGCCTGGGTATGCCCCTGCCTCGTCCTCCGGCTGGGGTGCTCCAAGATCACGCCCGTCACTGCAGTCCGTAGTGCCTCTGCCTCCTCGCCATGGCCCCTTGCAAGCTTCCTCCGACGCCTTGCCTCGCCTCCTACCTCCCGCGTGCACTAATGGGCGCGTGTTTGCCCGCGTCCAGCGCCTCCCGCTCGCTCCGCCACGGCCTCCTCGACGTAGTCGAGCCCGACCATGACCCTCTCCACACGCCACAAAGGTCTCACCTCCTCCCTGTGGCATCGCGCGCCCGACGTCCATAGCCTCTCCAGCCTCCAGAAGCGCTGCTTCCCTTGCTCCATGCTAAGGCCGACGCCGGCCCCACTTCGTCTTGCTGCTGCTCCGCCATCGACCTCCTGTTGCTGTTCCGCCATCGACCTCCTGTTGCTACAGGACCCTTCCCATCGTGCACTGTGGTCGTTCTGTTTCTTCTCTCTCAAGGTTGAAAGGACGCCTGTTACACGAGACACCAAGAACCGCGACGATCCCGGAGACTGGATACGCCAAGTACCAGGTCAACGAGGACCGCCAAGTTCGTCTTCTGCCGTCTCCGAAATCGCCAAGTACCACTACGTCCGGAGACCTCGGATCCGTCAAGTCCAACAACGACTGTGTACAACTACCGGCGACCCCGAAACATCTACGGAACAGGAAGGACTACTTCCTCTTCGACTCATGAACCACTACTTCCACTACCGTCGCGAGAACGTCTACTTTCATCCACATCGCGTCGAACTCGTCCCATCCTGGTTGCACTCTTCGAAGGTATAACCACCGAGACGACCGCCGTGAACGAATGCATGAGTGATGTATGAGATGCCTGTGTTTGCACCATGTCCGAGATGTCTTTGCACGTTCCTCCTCGTTTTCCATGCCGTCGACCCATGGGAACCCGGTAATCAGGATCACCCCACCATCTCTTTGCATGTTCCGTTCATCCACACTTTTTTTGCACCGATATCTCGACGAGTTGTCGGGTCATCGGAATGTTACCATGGTATCATTTCCGTTGTCGTTGCCGTGGCACCCCTTTCGTTCTGCCATGGTGACCAAATCCTTCATAACATGCCTCATATCATATTATACGAACATTTTCATAAAATTGCATATAACTTGTTTATGTCATCCGCATCATGATAACAACATTTAAAATGTTTAAAATTGTTTTTCCGTTAAATTGCTATTTATGCATATGGGGATTTTCCGGGATTGTAGTTTGTTATTTCCGGCCTCATTTAAACTTGCCTAAATAGTTAGTTTACTTATGCCTCACCTCTTGCCATGTTGACCAACATTTAATATTGTTGAGTACATAAACGGGAGAGAACTAAATAAGTCATGTGGTGTTTCTTCAATATTCAACCCGTTGCATATTGAGCTCCACTTAATTTGTAGTATTGTTTGTTGCATTTTGCCATGCCATGCCTCATTTAAACTGGACATGCATCATACTTGATTGTGGATCATGCCATGTTTATGATTGTGTGTTTACCATGTTGTTTGCTTCTTTTTGGTTTGCTTCTCTCGTTAGCTTCGGTTACGTTCCGTAGTTGTGAGGGTTCGTTCGACTACGTCCGTTTGTCTTCTTCATGGACTTGATCTTCTACCTAGCGGAATTTCAGGCAAGATGACCATACCCTCGAAATCACTTCTATCTTTGCTTGCTAGTTGTTTGCTCTATTGCTATGCCACGCTACCTACCACTTGCTATATCAGGCCTCCCATATTGCCATGTCAAGCCTCTAACCATCCTTTCCTAGCAAACTGTTGTTTGGCTAAGTTGCCGCTTTTGCTCAGCCCTTCTTCTAGCGTTGCTAGTTGCAGGTGAAGCTGAAGTTTGTTCCATGTTGGAACATGGATATGTTGGGATATCACATTATCTCTTATTCAATTAATTAATGCAACTATATACTTGGTAAAGGGTGGAAGGCTCGGCCTTATGCCTGGTGTTTTGTTCCACTCTTGCCGCCCTAGTTTCCGTCATACCGGTGTTATGTTCCTTGATTGTGCGTTCCTTACGCGGTTGGGTGTTATGGGAACCCCTTGACAGTTCGCTTTGAATACAAATCCTCCAGCAAGGCCCAACCTTGGTTTTAACATTTGCCACCTAAGCCTTTTTCCCTTGGGAGTTGCGCTCCCGAGGGTCATCTTTATTTTAACCCCCCGGGCCAGTGCTCCTCTGAGTGCTGGTCCAAACCGAGCGATGTCTGGCGCCCCCTGGGCAACCAGGATCTATGCCAACCCGACGTCTGGCTCATCCGGTGTGCCCTGAGAACGAGATATGTGCAGCTCCTATCGGGATTTGTCGGCACATTCGGGCGGTCTTGCTGGTCTTGTTTTAGCATTGCCGAAATGTCTTGTAAACCGGGATTCCGAGACTGATCGGGTCTTCCCGGGAGAAGGAATATCCTTTGTTGACCGTGAGAGCTTATAATGGGCTAAGTTGGGACACCCCTGCAGGTTATAAACTTTCGAGAGCCGTGCCCGCGGTTATGTGGCAGATGGGAATTTGTTAATGTCCGGTTGTAGAGAACTTGACACTTGACTTAAATAAACGCATCAACCGCGTGTGTGGCCGTGATGGTCTCTTTTCGGCGGAATCCCGAAAGTGAACACGGTTTTTGGGTTATGTATGAACGTAAGCAGTTTCAGGATCACTTCTTGATCACTTCTAGCTTCGCGACTGTTGCGTTGCTCCTCTTCTCGCTCTAATTTGCGTGTATTAGCCACCATATATGCTTAGTGCTTGCTGCAGCTCCACCTCATTACCCCATCCTTCCTATAAGCTTAAATAGTCTTGATCTCGCGGGTGTGAGATTGCTGAGTCCTCGTGACTCACAGATACTTCCAAAAAGTTGCAGGTGCCATTGACACCAGTGAAGGTGACGCAATCGAGCTCAAGTGGGAGTTCGACGAGGACCTTGGTCGGTACTATGTTTCGTTTCCTGATGATCAGTAGTGGAGCCCAGTTGGGACGATCGGGGATCTAGCATTTGGGGTTATCTTGTTTTCATTTGGTTTTGACCGTAGTCGGTCTATGTGTGTATTTTGTATGATGTATGATTCAATTAAGTATTGTGTGAAGTGGCGATTGTAAGCCAACCCTCTTTATCCCATTCTTGTTCATTACATGGGATTGTGTGAAGATGACCCTTCTTGCGACAAAAGCTACAACGCGGTTATGCCTCTAAGTGGTGCCTCGACACGTGAGAGATATAGCCGCATCGTGGGCGTTACACTCCTATAGCCAAGTGAAAGTGTTAACGACCGATAGTCTGGTTGCCTGGTTCGCCGCATTGACACCTCCTTTACGGACCAAGACGTTGGGTCAAGAGTGATCAAATGCTTTTCCAAACACCCCCGTACTTCCCACGAGGGGGCTGAAGCCGATGACTGGAAAACTTTCAGGTTATAATAAAATGGCCGCACAGGAGGAACACAAACTTTCAAGCAATATATAAAAACAGATTAACTATAAAATTGTCTCGTACAATTCTCATACACCTCACTCGAACATTATGTCTTTCGAGCACTGGCCCTCTATCAAGCGGGCAGCCAGAAGGACATCTTCAAAATAGTGCTCCGGTTCTTGTTGGTCCTTGCCCTTGGGTGGACTCTTCACTCCAACATCAATGGTCTTCATCTTCCCCCAGAATGTCTTGACATGGGCAAGTGCCATCCGTGCACCCTCGATGCACACCGACCGCTTCACAGTGTCGATACATGGCACCAAACCAACAAGCCGTTGCACCAAGCCGAAGTAACTATTTGGAACAGGCTCAGTTGGCCATAACCGGGTTATGATGTTCTTCATGGCAGCGCCGGATATCCTATGAAGCTCAGCCCACTGGGACATCTGCTCATTTAGCAACAGGGGGCGCTTCGACGCGCTGAATTGCGACCAGAAAAGCTTCTCCATTGCATACCCCCTCTCGTGCCTGGTAAAACTGCGCCGCATCGGAAGAACTCTTCGACAAGTCTAAAAACTCGTCCGAAGAACTCCATAATTGGTTAAGCTGAGCATAGTTCGGATCGCCGAACTTAGTCTGTAGCAAAAATGGCTCACCAGCCGCAATCTCCCAAGGTTGCCGGATCTCCTCATGGGCGGCTCTTGATTCAGACCGCGCTTCCCTCACCTCTCGTAAGTCCTTGTCAACTTCAGCCGTTTTGGCTTTATTCTCCTTCTCAAGGAGTTCACAGCGGCTAGCAGCATTTTTTTAGTTTGAGTGCCATCATGGATATCTTCTCCTCGTCTTGACACCGAGGAACTCGTTCGGCCTTTAAATCAGCCGATGCCTTTTCGGCAGCCGCATTACTACACCGGGCTTGCTCCTTCGCCCGGGCTAGCGCCGCCCGAAGAATTTCAACGGCGGCAACACCATCTGCAGCCATGCATATTACGGTATATAAATTTCAGCATTATGCTTATATCACAAACATGTATGTGAAGGGACTGCCCTGAACACATACCTTGCGATTCGTCAAGATGCACATTGATTAACACAATCTCATCCCCGGCCATATCAAGCTTCCGTTGCAGCTAAGCAATATCCGTAGTCTGGGAAGTAGAGAGGGGGAAGCATCCTGTGTTCAAGTAAATCAGATTAGTCCTTGAATGTTTCTTCTTGATCCTCCGTTCACCTCCCATGGGAAGCCAACCTGAGTGTCAGGGGCTACTATCTATACACAGGTGTATTTTCCGAATAAAACACAATTGCACATATTACAGTACAAACCTCGAAGCCTCTTAGTAGGCTCGCAAAGGCCTTGTCCAATCCGCTCTTCGCGGACTGGACCTTTTCAACCACCGTGCCCATTAAGGTACGATGTTCCTCTGAGACGGACGCCTGCCGCAGCATGTTCGTCAAGATATCCGGCGCCTCTGGGTCTCCGGAGGCTGCCGTAAGAGTACGGCCACCCTTTGAAGGGACCCGTTCATTCGTATCCGGCTGTATATCGGATTGTCCGGGGCCCTCATTGTTTTCCCCTGGACCCTAGGCCACCGAAGTATTACCTTCGGGCAATGTCTTCATCATCCCTTGCACCACTTGTTGGTTGGGGGAGACCCTCCGTGACGACACCTCCAAGTCGTCCGCCCTATTGGACGGGGAATCCGGTGGGGGCGTCTTGCTTTCCATCATCTCTGGGAGAAGGTCCCCCGAGGAAAAGGATTGTTGAGGAAGACTGTCTGTTGAACTGCAAAAACAAAGAATATACATTCCGGGCATTATAAGAAAGGAACATGACATGTTTAAAACAACCTTGATTCACTTACGATTTGGCCTGAGGCTTGTCCTCGTCATGAGACTACGCTTCGACATCCTCCAAGCCCGAGCCGGCCTCCGAGGGCATCTTGCCTCGCTTAGAAGCCTGCTTCTCCCAATCCTCAGAGGTGGCCCTTCTCTTCCTAGGAGGAAGGGAGACAGTGGTCCCCCCTTCACTTTTGTCTTCGGATAGGGGGACTTTGATTCCTCCAGACACAATGCCCGATGCACCCTTGGAATAGGGGCCATCTTTGGTCCTCTCACACTCCACCTTGCCCTCCTTCATAGGCATATGGTATGGTGCCAGGGCCAGCATCCTTGTTAGAACATGATTCGCTGGGCCCTCGGGCAGAGGGGCCGAACACATAATTAGTTCCTCCTTCTTTGTCCAGCCCTGGAAGAAGATAGCTTGCTTAGTACCATATTACAGTATGCATAATTATAAAGTGTTCGGGAGCCAAGTGCTTACCGGGGTATCTGGACGGTTGCAGTTAAGGCCAGCATCTTTGGTGATGTTCGGCTAGTGTTTCCGCTTCCCAAAAATAACTTCCACATCCCTTTGTTTGTGGTGCCAAAGAAGTGGTGAAGGGTTTGTGGTCCTTCTAGATTAAACTCCCACATGCGGCGAGACCTGCGCTGGCATGGCAGGTTTCGGCGAACTAACATCACTTGGATCACGTTGACAAGATCAATGTCTTCCTCGAGGAGGGTTCGGATGCGGCTCTGTAAAGTCTGTGTCGGTGTCAAAACCGGCGGATCTCGGGTAGGGGGTCCCGAACTGTGCGTCTAAGGCAGATGGTAATAGGAGGCGGGGGACACAATGTTTACCCAGGTTCGGGCCCTCTCGATGGAGGTAATACCCTATTTCCTGCTTGATTGATCTTGATGATATGACTATTACAAGAGTTGATCTACCACGAGATCGTAGAGGCTAAACCCTAGAAGCTAGCCTATGGTATGATTGTTGTTGTCCTACGGATTAAACCCTCTAGTTTATATGGACACCGGAGAGGGCTAGGGTTACACAAAGTCGGTTACAAGGGAGGAGATCTACATATCCGTATTGCCAAGCTTGCCTTCCACGCCAAGGTGAGTCCCATCCGGACACGGGACGAAGTCTTCAATCTTGTATCTTCATAGTCCAACAGTCCAGCCAAAGGATATAGTCTGGCTGTCCGAGGACCCCCTAATCCAGGACTCCCTCAGTAGCCCCTGAACCAGGCTTCAATGACGATGAGTCCGGCGCGCAGATTGTGTTCGGCATTGCAATGCAGGTTCCTTCTCTGAATACTCCACATAAGTTTTTGAACACATGGATGGTGTCCAGCTCTGCAAAACAAATTCCACATACCACCGTAGAGAGAATAACATTTCCGCCAATCTAATCTGCTGACATATTTTGCAGCATGACATCACACGACGGCCCGGTCATTATTCGAACCGTTTTTCACAACCAGCCACTGCACATATCACGAGGCGGTTTTCTTGGCACGTCTTGTCGAAGCAGAGATCATGTCCCCTTATCACGGGATTCTCATTAATACGGTTGTGGGTAACCCAACCGCGCCATCAATTACGGCGTTTGGGGAATAAGCGAGTTTACCAGGTAGGTGGGGAGGCACATAGCCTCTTCCGCCCTTATAAAGGGACAAGGATTCACCCTTTTCACCCACGCCTTCTTCCTCCTTGCTCATCCATTCTTGCGCACTCGAGCTCCAGTGCCCAAGTTCGCGTTTTTCTCCTCAAACCAGTCCAAGCATGTCCGGAGCGGGAGGCAAGTGGATGGTCTCCTCCGTCACGGAGGAGAACATCACAAAGCTGCGGGGAGCTGGATATCTGGCCGCGAATATCACGCACCGGCTGCCAGATGCGGGGCAGATCATCCCTACTCCAGAACCCCATAGAGGGTGGTTTTCCTTACCCACTTCGTCCGCCGACTGGGATTTCCCCTCCACCCGTTTGTCCGCGGGCTCATGTTCTACTACAAGCTGGATTTCCACGATCTGGCCCCCAATTTCATCCTCAACATCTCAGTGTTTATCGTCGTGTGCGAGGCCTTCCTCCGCATCAAGCCCCACTTCGGCCTGTGGCTAAAGACCTTCAATGTTAAACCGAAGGTGGTGGTCGGCCAGCAAGCGGAGTGCGGAGGCGCCATGGTGGGCAAAATGCCTAACGTCACCTGGCTCGAAGGCTCCTATGTGGAGACCATAAAGGGGTGGCAATCGGGATGGTTCTAAATCACCGAGCCGCGTGACACCAACTGGGTGGCGGCCCCCAAATTTTGATCCGGAATCCCCATGCGGCTCACCTACTGGAAAGAGAATGGCCTATCCTGGGGTTCCCCGGTAGAGCTGACCGGACTCCAGACATGCATCAAAAACATGATGAGCAATAAAATGAAGCTCGTCAACATGGTCCAAGTCATGCTCTTCCACCGGATCCTCCCGTGTCAAAGACGGGCATTCAATTTGTGGGAGTTCGACCCGGCTGAGCACCAGACGTTGCGAGAGCTCTTCGACACGATGCACAAGGACGTCTGGAAGGTGCTGTTTAAGGGCGCCGAGGTACCTCCTCCCCTTACCGAGGACCGCGGACTCAGCGCAAAGCGCCCCGCTAATCCGGTAAGTCTTTTATATCTTATAAGATGTTCATTTCCCCAGTATAACTACGCGCGGGATCTATGCCTCCACACCATTTAACAGGACTGGGTAGCGACAGCGGTGCGGATTGATTGTCCGGCTCCCCTGCCCGAAGATCCGGCAGATGCTCTCCTAACGGAGATGCTGGTTCCGGCACCTTATGAGGTGCCGGAGAAGAAGGCCATGAAGAAGGCCACGGGGACCAGGAAGGGTCTTCGACGCAAGGTTATATCGGACTCATCGTCCGAAAGCACTGAGGTGCACTCCTCCCACGAAAACGAGGAGGAGGAAGGGGAAAGTTCTCCCCCCAGCCGGGGGAGACAAGAAAAGGAAGGCCGCCCCGGCCGGGGCGGCCGAAGGGTCCAAGAAGGGAAGGACCCTCCTTCCGGACAACTCCACAACCACCACCCACAGCGACGACGAGTGGCTGCCCAGGGATAAGCCACTGGCGAAGTCGTAAGTATCCGGATACCATAGTAATTCTGGCATGTTTCGTTTGGTTGCTTCTTATCATGCCGAACATGATCACATAGCCCATCCAAAGCTCATATCAGTGTATCCTCTTCGGAGGAGTCTTTGGGCGAGTCGGAGATGAACAACGATTCGCTCCCGACCGCCTCCTCCCCCCGCCCCACGGACTAAGCCGAGGTGTTGTCTCAAAGGGAACAGAACCAAGGGGGGACAGTTCCGGAGGTGCCCCAAGGCGACATTCCAGTTGTTGGGCGTAAGAGGGGCAAGACTCCCCTGGGCCCCAACTCCGGGGGCAGCAAGTCTAGCCCCAAGCCGAATACGGTGCCGGAACCTCCAGTGGTTCCGGATTCTGTCCAGCAGCCCCTCGCTAAGGGTGGCCAGCCGTCTGTGTCGACGGCCTCTGTTCATCCAGAGGCATCGGACAACTTGCTGGAAGTGCTTCATAGCGCTTCCATTGACGGAGAGCACCGCACCATTATGAGTGCGGTGGTAAAGAAGGTTCAGTCCGCCAAGAGCGGACTGACTGAAGCCCGTGTCAGCCTCCTAACAGGCTTTGAGGTAAGTAACCAGCTTATAAGAGAATGTTACCGCATAGACAGTAGCCCCTGATGCTCTGTTTGGCGTTCGCGAAGAAAGGCCGAATAGAGGATCAAATAATAACCGCAGGAGTCTAATTGAAATATGTCTATGTGCATATGCAGGCTTCACTGCTAGCTGCTGCCGCACGTACTGCGGAGGTCGCCCCACTGAAGCGGGATCTTGAGCGGTCCAAGGAAGAGCTCGGCCTTGCCAAGAGGCAGCTCGAAGAGAACAAAGGTAAGTGATACCCCGTCTATATATTATAAAAAAATTGGTTTTAGAATAATAGGATCATCATGAATTTTGCTAGGGGCCACGACCGAAGTGGCGTCCCAGCAGAAGGCGCTATCCGAGGCCGAAGACAAAGCGGCCAAGTAGCGCATCGAGCGAGAAAAGCAAGAAGCCTGAGTAGGCGAGGTGCAGCAAGAGCTCTAGGCTCTCGCCAAAAAACACGAGTCCTTGGAGCTTGACTCTAAGACACAAAGGTCCGAGCTTGCGAAGGCCCTTGAAAGCGCACAACATGCCAAGGTTGAAGCCCAAAAGGCCCTCCAGGAGATTGAGGCGGTTAACAAGATAGCGGCGGGTAAGGCATTCATTATGCAAAGCAAGCATGTGAAGGAAACTTTCTTTTTACTTACGCGAGTTCGGAGCTCTCCAGGAGCGTTCACAGATCTACCCTGCAGTGTGTCAGATGCCGCAGAGTTCTACCGGGCCGAGGAGGGGAGCTCGACGGAGAAGTTGTTCTGCTCTCAGTATACTGGGACCGAACACCCCATGCCCTTGAGCGACTAGCTGAAGCAACTGGTTGAGCTCCACAAGGCGGACGAACAGGCCATGAAGGGTCTTATAGTACGGATGTGGCCTGGCGATCCCCTCCCTGATAGCTACTTCGGCCTGGTGAGGCGGCTTGTGAATGCCTGCCCACGGCTTGAAGTCATAAAGCGGTCCGTCTGCATCGAGGGTGTGCACAGGGCTTTTGCTCGGGCAAAGGTGCACTGGGTGAAGCTAGACGCCGAGAAGCTGGTGAAGGAGGGGCCGCCGGAAGGCAAGGAGCATCGCCACCCCGAAAAGTATTATGAAAGTTTCCTGAAGGGTTCTCGCCTTGTGGCGGAGGAATGTGCCAAGGATGTAATATTTGAATAAATGTACTCATGTGATCCTGTAATGTTGAAACGAGTTCATTTGCGCTATGCAACACTTGTGAATTTAAAATATTACCTTCTGTGCGGCCGTTTATAAAATCTGAGAGTTGGCCAGTCGTCGGGTTCTGCCCCCATGTAACTAGTACTGAGGTGTTCGGGATAAATTTGAGCAATCTTTATCCCAATTTTGGGTCCTTCGAGGGAGGTGTTCAGCACAGCGAACCAGGCAATCGGACTATAAGGCTTTATCACTCTCACTTAGCCATAGAAGTCTACAATTTTAAATTTTGGCGAAGCCCCTAGTATTCGAAAGGCCGAATTTGGGGCGCTATATACGCCTAAGTCGGGCAAGGCCGACTCCTCGCCCGAAGCGGAAAAAGTCTTCAAGGACTTGAGACCTCTCGAACAGCGACAACTCTCGCCTTATCATGCCAGTCAGTTTTCGGCTTTCTCTACTGAGGTGCTCGTCTGGAAGAACCGGGACACAATCGCAGTAGTTCTCCCAGCGCTACCTTAGCCGATATTGCGGAACATAAGGTACCAAACACATGGGAGCCGGGCAAACCCAACTATTGACCCAAGACATGATTCGGAGCTGATGCATATAATGCTATAAGTTCGGGGTGCCGCACTGTCGAAAGTGTTCAGACTTCTCACGCCGTATTATGGGGTGTACTGAAGCCCCTGGCGCACTGGTCGTACCAGAATGTATGGGTGCAATTTGTCCTAAATAAGCAGACAATGAAAAAAGGTTAATGCAATAATAGACTAAATCTATGCCATTGTTATTAAATAATACATCGAGGTGTACGGGTACAAGTAGTGCAATAAGCAAAAAATAGGACTATTTGACATGTCCTATCCAAGGGCAAGTTGCGTATGGGTATTTATAACGGGTACTTCGATCGTTATCAGAGACCACCTCGGGATTCCCTTGTACGTCTTAGCTTCTTGCCTCCTTGGTTTTTCCTTCCCATAATGTGTCCAGCAATCAGACTACCGAAAAGGGCTTCCAGAGAGTAAAGACCTGAAAGAGAGAAAATGATCAAGATATACAACCCTTGGGGCGGTTGAGCCGCATTGTGGGACGTGCCCTGGTCGTGCCCCCGCCTATGCCCATGGTATTTTTAGTGCGTAATTATGTACGCGCGGCACAGATTTCGTCGCTTGACTGGGACTAGGACGGGGGCCGAGTTGCTAGGCAAGCTCTGAACGTGCCAGGCGATCCTGTTGCAGGTTACTCCAAACTCGCTTGAAGGTATCCGGGGCTTTATCGCCGAATTGGCGGTTTGCCTTAAAAGGCTGCTTTGTGCCTCTGCTGCGAGGGCCGCAGTGTGCTTGTCCATGCGGAGCGAGCGTTCTGTGTTTCCATTGACTGTTATAACCCCACGAGGTCTTGGCATTTTGAGCTTGAGGAATGCATAATGCGGTACCGCACTGAATCTAGCAAATGCGGTTCGCCCGAGCAGTGTGTGATAGCCACTGCGGAACGGGACGATATCGAAGATTAACTCCTCGCATCGGAAATTGTCCGGAGATCCGGAGACCACTTCCAGTGTGATTGAGCCCGTGCAATGGGCCTCTACACCTGGGATGACACCTTTAAAGGTGGTTTTAGTGGGTTTGATCCTCGAGGGGTCTATACCCATTTTGCGCACTGTATCCTGATAGAGCAGGTTCAAGCTGCTGCGGCCGTCCATAAGGACTCGAGTGAGGTGAAATCCGTTGATGATGGGGTCAAGGACCAATGCGGCAGATCCGCCATGACGGATACTAGTGGGGTGGTCCCTGCGATCGAAGGTGATCGGACAAGAGGACCATCGGTTGAACTTTGGGGCGACTGGCTCCATCGCATAGACGTCCCTTAGTGAATGCTTTCATTCCCTCTTGGGAATGTGGGTTGCGTATATCATGTTCACCGTTTTCACTTGTGGAGGGAACCTCTTCTGTCCTCCAGTGTTTGGCGGCCGAGGCTCCTCCTCATCGTCACTGTGCAGCCCCTTGTCCCTGTTTTCGGCATTCAACTTGCCGGCCTGCTTGAACACCCAGCATTCTCTGTTGGTGTGATTGGCTGGCTTATCGGGGGTGCCGTGAATTTGACACGACCGATCGAGTATGCGGTCCAAACTGGACGGGCCCAGAAAGCTTCTTTTGAACGGCTTCTTCTGCTGACCGGATTTAGAGCCGCTGAATCCAGCATTGACTACCGTGTCTTCGGCGTTGTCGCCGTTGTTGCGGCGCTTGTGTCTGTTACGACGTGGTCTGCCGTTAGTATCTTTGGTATCTGAAGTGCCAAGATTTCTTGATGTGTTGTTGCTATGAGCCAGCCAGCTATCCTCGCCCGCGCAAAAGCAGGTCATGAGTGTCGTGAAGGCTGCCATGGACTTCGGCTTCTCCTGGCCGAGGTGCCGGGCAAGCCACTCGTCCCGGACGTTGTGCTTAAATGCCGCTAAGGCCTCTACATCCGGACAGTCGACAATTTGGTTTTTCTTAGTTAGGAACCGGGTCCAGAATTGCCTGGCCGATTCCCCTGGCTGCTAAGTTATATGGCTCAAGTCATCAGCATCAAGTGGTCGCACATAAGTGCCCTGGAAGTTGTCAAGGAATGCATCTTCCAAATCCTCCCAACTGCCAATGGAGTCTGCAGGCAAGCTATTCAGCCAATGCCGAGCTGGTCCTTTGAGTTTTAGTGTGTGGTACTTGATGGCATGTAGATCATCACCGCGAGCCATGTGGATGTGGAGGAGGAAATCCTCGATCCATACCGCAGGATCTGTTGTACCATCGTATGATTCGATGTTTACGGGTTTAAAACCCTCTGGGAATTCGTGATCCATTACTTCATCAGTGAAGCACAAGGGGTGTGCGGCGCCTCTGTGCCGGGCTATACCCGCCCGGCCGGATTTGCTTTTAGCGTATCCGGCATGACGATCATCGTCATGCGTTGGGGCGCGACCCCGTGATCCGTAGGTCCCGCGTGTTGCCCCGGCCTTGGTATTTTTGTTTGAATGGCGGCAGGGTGCGGGCTGGACTTCAGGCTGATATGCCTCTCTGTGTCGGCCACGAGGTGGTCGATCAGCCGCATCATACCCTGGTGATGTAGGTTTCAATGCTTCCTCCTCGAGTTGGGGTAGCAACCTGCGCTTTGGGTAACTCTTGGCTGGTCGCTCGAGTTCGTATTCCTCAGCTGCCAGGACTTCAGTCCATCTATCCGCTAGCAGATCTTGATCATCTCGAAGCTGTTGTTGCTTTTTCTTCAAGCTGTTTGCTGTGGCTATAAGCCGGCGCTTGAAGCGCTCCTGCTCGACGGGATCCTCAGGCACGATAAATTCTTCATCGCCGAGGCTGACCTCATCTTCGGAGAGAGGCATGTAATTGTCATCCTCTGATTCTCCGTTTGCTGCCTATTCCAGACGGCTAGCTTGTTCATCCCCCCGCTCGAGGTGTGCCTGGAGGGGATTATCATCGTCTTCGGCACTATCCGGAGCGTTATTGTCTCTAGTGCCGGTATCGCTGCTTTTTCTATGGCGAGACTTAGAGCGGCGCCGCTGACGTCGGTGCTTGGATTGCTTCTTGGAGGGATTATCCTCCGTTGTCTTATCGCCATCCCCCTCTTTGGGGGTGTCCACCATGTGTATGTCATACGATGAGGTGGCAGTCCAGCGCCCTGTGGGCGGTGGTTCTTGTTCATCTCCTGCATCGTCGTCCATACCGTCGATGTCTTCGGAGCCGAAGTCGAGCATGTCGGTTAAGTCGTCGACAGTGGCTACTAAGTGGGTGGTGGGTGGGGAGCGAATTTCTTCGTCATCCGCATCCCATTCTAGCCGGACATAGTTCGGCCAAGGGTCTCCTGACAGGGAGAGAGACTTCAACGAGTTTAGCACGTCGCCAAAAGGCGAGTGCTGGAAGATGTTTGCGGAGGTAAACTCAATGATCGGTGCCCAATCGGATTCGGTGGGCACGGACACAGGCGGCTCAGAGTCCATGGCCGAGGACGAATCCAACGATTCGGCAACACGGGTCTCGTAGGAGGTGAAGTCAGTATTCGGCTCTATCGCCGCTGAGTGTGCGGCCTACGTGGCAGGGTCTATCCACCCGTCCTCAGATGGCGCAATTTGTTCCGGATTGAGGGCTGGAGTAGTTGCAGGTGTGATCTCCTGAACACTGTCCGACAGCAGAGCTAAATCATGCTCGTCGTGATTGTGCGGCGCACCTGACATGGGCTCGAATCCGTCGAAGGTCAAGTCTCCACGGATGTCAGTAGTATATTTCAACATTCCAAACCTGACCTGGTGGCAGGGGCGTAGCTCTCGATCTGCTCCAGATGGCCAAGCGAGTTGGCCCGCAGTACGAAGCCGCCGAATACGAAGATTTGTCCGGGGAGGAAAACCTCACCCTGGATCACACTGTTGCTGATGATCGAAGGAGCCATCAAGCCTTATGGTGACAGTACAGTGGAACTCTCAATGAAAGCACCAATGTCGGTGTCAAAACCGGCGGATCTCGGGTAGGGGGTCCCGAACTGTGCGTCTAAGGCGGATGGTAACAGGAGGCGTGGACGCGATGTTTACCCAGGTTCGGGCCCTCTCGATGGAGGTAATACCCTACTTCCTGCTTGATTGATCTTGATGATATGAGTGTTACAAGAGTTGATCTACCACGAGATCGTAGAGGCTAAACTCTAGAAGCTAGCCTATGGTATGATTGTTGTTGTCCTACGGACTAAACCCTCCGGTTTATATAGACACCGGAGAGGGCTAGGGTTACACAGAGTCGGTTACAAGGGAGGAGATCTACATATCCGTATTGCCAAGCTTGCCTTCCACGCCAAGGAGAGTCCCATCCGGACACGGGACGAAGTCTTCAATCTTGTATCTTCATAGTCCAACAGTCCGGCCAAAGGATATAGTCCGGCTGTCCGAGGACCCCCTAATCTAGGACTCCCTCAGTCTGCACTTCATCAACTGATCCCCAGTCCAGCCCCTTGTTGACCCTTGATGCAAGCTGTAACAGTGGGCCAGGACGAAATGTGGGTGCAGCTACCCACTTGGTGCTGCGGGGCTCCATAATGTAAAACCACTCCTGCTGCCAGTGATTGGAAGTTTCGGTAAAAGAACCTTTTCGCCAAGGAATGCTAGTGAATTGGCTGATCGTAGCACCGCCGCACTCCACCTGGTCTCCGTCGACTACCTTCGGCTTCACACTGAAGGTCTTGAGCCATAAGCCAAAGTGTGGGGGGATTCGGAGGAAGGCCTCGCATGTAATGATAAACGCCGAGATGTGGAGGATAGAGTCCGGGGCTAGGTCATGAAAATCTAGTCCGTAATAAAACATTAGCCCCCGGATGAAGGGGTGAAGAGCAAACCCTAGCCGCCGGAGGAAGTGGGAGATGAATATGATCCTCTCTCCAGATCTGGGGGTCAGAATAACCTGCCCTTGAGCTGGAAGCCTGTGGTGCACCTCCGCGGTCAAATACCTGGCTGCCCGAAGCTTTGCGATATCCTCCTCCGTGATGGAGGAAGCTGCCCATCGGCCTTGGGAGTTGGGTCCGGACATGATGGGAGGCTTGAAACGAAGAAGTCGAACCTTGGGTGCTAGAACTCAAGGTCGGGAAGGCTGAGGAAAGGTTTGGCATAAAAGACGGCCCTTGGTTCCATTATAAAGGCAGCGGGTATTAAACGCCTCCTCCCAAGCCTAAGAACCTGCCTATTCCTAATGAATCTTTCCCGCAGGATGGTTGGGTTACCCACGCTTGTATTGATGGAAATCCTGCAATTAGGGGACGCGATCTCTGCTTTGACAAGACGTGTCAATGACAACCACGCCCCGAAAAGTGGGACGGCGGGACGGGAAACGATTCAAAATAATGACCGAGAAGCATGACGTCACATTACTAAAAGTTTTCAGCAGATTGGATTCGTAGAATGCTATACGCTCTACGGTTGTATGTTACAGGTCCGGACACAATCAATTCGTCCGAAGACTATTTTGGAGTTCAGAAGGAGGAACCTGCCTTGCAATGCCGAAGACAGCACTACGCGTCGGATACCTTGTCATTGAAGCCAGGTTCAGCGGCTACTGAGGGAGTCCTGGTCTAAGGGGTCCTCGGGCATCCGGCCTGTTAGCCATGGGCCGGACTGATAGGCCGTGAAGGTACGAAGACCGAAGGCTGCAACCGAGTCCGGGTGGGACTCTCCTTGGCGTGGAAGGCAAGCTTAAGGACCGGATATGTAGATTCCCTTCTTTGTAACCGACCTTGTGTAACCCTAGATCCTCCCGGTGTCTATATAACCTGGAGGACTTAGTCCGGATAGGACACTCATCATCATAGCCATATATGCTAGACCTCTAGGGTTTAGCCATTATGATCTCGAGGTAGATCGACTCTTGTAATACTCATATTCATCAATATCAATCAAGTAGGACGTAGGGTATTACCACCATAGAGAGGGCCCGAACCTGGGTAAACATCATGTTCCTTGTCTCCTGTTACCATTGACCTTAGATGCATAGTTTGGGACCCCCTATACCCGAGATCCGCCGGTTTTGACACCGGCACTCCTCTTTTCCAATAAACCCTAATAAGGCCCATATACTCCCCGGGAGGTTCCGGAAACCTCCCGGTACTCCGGAAAATGCCCGAACTCATCCGGAACCATTTCGATGTCCAAACATAGGCTTCCAATATATCGATCTTTATGTCTCGACCATTTCGAGACTCCTCGTCATGTACGTGATCAAATCCGGGACTCCGAACTACCTTCGGTCAATCGAAACACATAAACTCGTAATACCGGTCGTCACCGAACGTTAAGCGTGCGGACCCTACGGGTTCGAGAACTATATAGACATGACCGAGACATGTCTCCGAACAATAATAATAGCGGAACCTGGATGCTCATATTGGTTCCTACATATTCTACGAACATCTTTACCGGTCAAACCGCATAACGATATATGTTGTTCCCTTTGTCATCGGTATGTTACTTGCCCGAGATTCGATCGTCAGTATCTCAATACCTAGTTCAATATCATTACCGGCAAGTCTCTTTACTAGTTCCGTAATGCTACATCCCGGAACTAACTCATTAGCTACATTGCTTGCAAGGCTTATAGTGATGTACATTACCGAGAGGGCCCAGAGATACCTCTCCGACAATCGGAGTGACAAATCCTAATCTTGATCCATGCCAACTCACCAAACACCATCGGAGACACCTATAGAGAACATTTATAATCACCCAGTTACGTTCTGACGTTTGGTAGCACACAAAGTGTTCCTCCGGTATTCAGGAGTTGCATGATCTCATAGTCATAGGAACAGGTATAGTTATGGAGAAAGCAATAGCAACAAAACAAACGATCATCGTGCTAAGCTAACGGATGGGTCAAGTCAATCACATCATTCTCTAATGATATGATCTCGTTAATCAAATGACAACTCATGTCTGTGGTTAGGAAACATAACCATCATTGATTCAACGAGCTAGTGAAGTAGAGGCATACTAATGACACTCTGTTTGTCTATGTATTCACACATGTACTAAGTTTTTGGTTAATACAATTCCAGCATGAATTATAAACATTTATCATGATATAAGGAAATATAAATAACAACTTTATTATTGCCTCTAGCGCATATTTCCTTCACAAAGAGGAACCGCTTCCGAATTCCGCCCAGCTCGGACTAGGGGCTGAAAATAGGGAATTTTACTTCCCACCCACCACCCAATTTATAGCCACTATCAAGGATCAAACTAACATGCTCGACTACAACTCCGAAGACATCGACGGTATGGACGATGATGCTGGAGAGGAACAAGCCCAAAACCCGCCATTCACCGGACACTGGACGGCCACCTCCTCATATGACGTGTACATGGTGCGCACACCTAAAGAAGGCGACGGCGATGATGAGAAGGATCCAGTCGAGGACGAACCTCCTGAGATACCACCAAAGCATCGACGTCAGTGGCGTTGCTCTAAATTGCGTCGCGGAAAGGACAGCAATACCGGCACCGGTGACGATGATACTCCGGAGAACGCCGAAGACCAAGAAGACCCCATCAACCAACATCCGAACAGGATGATCGGGAGGACGGGCAGGTCGAAGACTCGGAGGATAGCAACTATCTACCACTCTCCAAGGACGACGTGAGCCTTGGCAACGAAGATTTTTATCATGCCAGAAGAACCCCACGAACAAGAGCACTTTCAACGCCGGCTAATAGCCACGGCAAGAAGCCTAAAAAAGAAGCAGCAGAAGCTCCAAGCTGACCAAGATCTGCTCAATGATACGTCTCCAACGTATCTATAATTTTTGATTTCTCCATGCTATTATATATTCTGTTTTGGATGTTTAATGGGCTTTATTATACACTTTTATATTATTTTTGGGACTAACCTATTAACCCAAGGCCCAGTCCAAATTGCTGTTTTTTGCCTATTTTGGTGTTTCACAGAAAAGGAATATCAAACGGAGTCCAAACGGAATGAAACCTTCGGGAGCATGACTTTTGGAACAAACGTGATCCAGAGGACTTCGAGTGGATGTCAAGCAACCAACGAGGCGGCCACGAGGCAGGGGGCGCGCCTACCCCCCATGGGCGCGCCCTCCACCCTCGTGGGCCCCTCGTGGCTCCACGGACCTACTTCTTCATCCTATATATACCTACGTACCATGAAACCATCGAGGAGCACCACAAAAACCTAATTCCACCGCCGCAACCTTCTGTACCCCTGAGATCCCATCTTGGGGCCTTTTCCGGCGCTCCGCCGGAGGGGGCATTGATCATGGAGGGCTTCTACATTAACATCATAGCCTCTCCGATGATGTGCGAGTAGTTTACCTCAGACCTTCGGGTCCATAGTTATTAGCTAGATGGCTTCCTCTCTCTCTTTGGATCTCAATACAAAGTTCTCCTCGATTCTCTTGGAGATCTATTCGATGTAATCTTCTTTTGCGGTGTGTTTGTCGACATCCGATGAATTGTGTGTTTATGATCAAGATTATCTATGAACAATTTTGAATCTTCTCTGAATTCTTTTATGTATGATTGGTTATCTTTGCAAGTCTCTTCGAATTATCAGTTTGGTTTGGCCTACTAGATTGATCTTTCTTGCAATGGGAGAAGTTCTTAGCTTTGGTTTCAATCTTGCGATGCTCAATCCCACTGACAGTAGGGGAAACGACATGTATTGTATTGTTGCCATCGAGGATAAAAAGATGGGGTTTATATCATATTGCATGAGTTTATCCCTCTACATCATGTCATCTTGCTTAAAGCATTACTCCGTTCTTATGAACTTCATACTCTAGATGCATGCTGGATAACGGTCGATGTGTGGAGTAATAGTAGTAGATGCAGGCAGGAGTCGGTCTACTTGTCACGGACGTGATGCCTATATACATGATCATGCCTAGATATTCTCATAATTATTCGCTTTTCTATCAATTGCTCGACAGTAATTTGTTCACCAACCGTAATATTCATGCTATCTTGAGAGAAGCCACTACTGAAACCTATGGCCCCCGGGTCTATCTTCCATCATATTAATCTCCCGTTAACTAGCTATTTCTGTCACCGTTTATTTTGCAATCTTTATTTTCGATCTTTATCATAAAAATACCAAAAATATTTATCTTATTATTATTATTATCTCTATCAGATCTCACTCTCGTAAGTGACCGTGAAGGGATTGACAACCCCTTTATCGCGTTGGTTGCGAGGTTCTTATTTGGTTGTGTAGGTACGAGGTGACTCGCATGTGGTCTCCTACTGGATTGATACCTTGGTTCTCAAAAACTGAGGGAAATACTTAGGCTGCGTTGCTGCATCACCCTTTCCTCTTCAAGGGAAAACCAACGCATGCTGAAGAGGCAGCAAGAAGGATTTCTAGCGCCGTTGCCGGGGATATCTACGCCAAGTCAAGACATACCAAGTACCCATCACAACTCTTATCCCTCGCATTACATCATTTGCCATTTGCCTCTCGTTTTCCCCTCCCCCACTGCACCCTTGCCGTTTTATTCGCCCTCTCTTCCCGTTTGCCTCTTTTTCGCTTGCTTCGTCGTTATGGCTAGTCCTTTATCTACTCCTTTGTCTCCCGAGTTTGAGGTTCTTCACTTCAAACAAAGACAAGGAGAAAACTTAAAAGATGCTTGGTTTAGGATGATGGAATCTTATCATAATTGCACCCTAGAGGTGAATTTTAGAATTTTGCTTTGCAATTTTTATGTTGGACTAAATATGTCCCATAGACAACTCTTCGACTGCGTTGCCAAAGGAAATTTTATCGAAATTGATCCTAGTATTGTGCATGAAATTATAGAGGGAATAGTGGGAATACTACCTCAACAAAAGGGGCCTCGTCATACCCAGGAAGAAACTCATGTTTTTGAGAAAATTTGCAAAGTAACGAAAATATTACAAAAATCTCTTGAACCTCTTAAGAGTGTTAGTGGGAATCTTCACCGCTTGAATATGTTGATCACTCTTTGTAATAAGCGGTTAGACTCTTTAGATCAAAAAAATTCCGAATATGAAGGGAAATGTAACGAACCTCCCGGATTCGAGCATGAGTCCACTAAAAAATTAAAAATCAAAGATGACAATACCAGATCTATCCTTGCTTTTATGCCTAGCTGGGGGCATTAAACAATAGTGCTTGTTGGGAGGCAACCCAATTCTATTTATGTTTCTTGCTTTTTGATTATGTTTAGTAATAAATAATTCATCTAGCCTCTGTTTAGATGTGGTTTTATGCTTTTAATTAGTGTTTGTGCCAAGTAGAACCTTTGGGAAGACTTGGGGAAAGTCTTTGCGATCTTGCTGTAAAGAATAGAAACTTTAGGGCTCACGAGAATTGCTGCCAATTTTTACTGGAGAGCGCTATTTAGTTAATTATTTTTTCAGATGATTAATAGATAAATTCCTCAGGTCCAGAAATTTATTTTAGAATTTTTGGGGTACCAGAAGTAGTCTAAACCTACGGGTTACTATAGACTGTTCTGTTCTTGACAGATTCTGTTTTTCGTGTGTTGTTTGCTTATTTTGATGAATCTATGGCTAGTAATGGAGTTTATAAACCATATAGAAGTTGGAATACAGTAGGTTTAACACCAATATAAATAAAGAATGAGTTCATCACAGTGCCTTGAAGTGGTAGTTTGTTTTCTTTTACTAACAGAGCTCATGTGATTTTCTATTTGAGTTTTGTGTTGTGAAGTTTTCAAGTTTTGGGTAACGATTTGATGGATTATGGAACAAGGATTGGAAAGAGCCTAAGCTTGGGGATGCCCAAGGCAGCCCAAGGTAAAATCCAAGGACACCAAAAAGCCTAAGCTTGGGGATGCACCGGAAGGCATCCCCTCTTTTGTCTTCGTTCATCGGTAACTTTACTTGGAGCTATATTTTTATTCACCACATGATATGTGTTTTGCTTGGAGTGTCTTGTATGATTTGGGTCTTTGCTTTTTAGTTTACCACAATCATCCTTGCAGTACACACATTTTGAGAGAGACACACATGAATCGGAATTTATTAGAATAATCTATGTGCTTCACTTATATCTTTTGAGCTATATAGTTTTTGCTCTAGTGCTTCACTTATATCTTTTAGAGCACGGTGGTGGTTCTATTTTATAGAAATAATTGATCTCTCATGCTTCACTTATATTATTTTTAGAGTCCTTTAGAACAGCATGGTAATTTGCTTTTGCTATAATAAAAAAATTTCATATAAGTGCATTGAACACTAAGAGAAGTTTGATACTTGATGATTGTTTTGAGATATGGAGATAGTGATATTAAAGTTGTGCTGGTCGAGTAGTTCTGAATTTAAGAAATACTTGTGTTGAAGTTTGCAAGTCCCGTAGCATGCACGTATGGTAAACGTTGTGTAACAAATTTGAAACATGAGGTGTTATTTGATTGTCTTCCGTATGAGTGGCGGTCGGGGACGAGCGATGGTCTTTTCCTACTAATCTATCCCCCTAGGAGCATGCACGTAGTACTTGGTTTTCGATGACTTGTAGATTTTTGCAATAAGTATGTGAGTTCTTTATGACTAATGTTGAGTCCATGGATTATAAGCGCTCTCACCCTTCCATCATTGCTAGCCTCTTCGGTACCGTGCATTGCCCTTTCTCACCTTGAGAGTTGGTGCAAACTTCGCCGGTGCATCCAAACCCCGTGATACGATACGCTCTATCACACATAAACCTCCTTATATCTTCCTCAAAACAGCCACCATACCTACCTATTATGGCATTTCCATAGCCATTTCGAGATATATTGCCATGCAACTTTCCACCATTCCTTTTATTATGACACGCATCATCATTATCATATTGCCTTGCATGATCATGTAGTTGACATCGTATTTGTGGCAAAGCCACCGTTCATAATTCTTTCATACATGTCACTCATGAGTCATTTCCCGGTACACCGCCGGAGGCATTCATATAGAGTCATATATTGTTCTAGTATCGAGTTGTAATAATTGAGTTGTAAATAAATAGAAGTGTGATGATCATCATTAATAGAGCATTGTCCCACAAAAAGAGAAAGGCCAAAAAAAAGAAGGCCCAAAAAAAGGGGCAATGCTACTATCCTTTTTTCCACACTTGTGCTTCAAAGTAGCACCATGATCTTTATGATAGAGAGTCTCTTGTTTTGTCACTTTCATATACTAGTGGGAATTTTGTATTATAGAACTTGGCTTGTATATTCCAACAATGGGCCTCCTCAAGTGCCCTAGGTCTTCGTGAGCAAGCAAGTTGGATGCACACCCACTTAGTTTCTTTTGTTGAGCTTTCATACATTTATAGCTCTAGTGCATCCGTTGCATGGCAATCCCTACTCCTTGCATTGACATCAATTGATGGGCATCTCCCTAGCCCACTGATTAGCCGCGTCAATGTGAGACTTTCTCCTTTTTGTCTTCTCCGCATAACCCCCTTTCATTATATTCTATTCCACCCATAGTGCTATATCCATGGCTCACGCTCATTTATTGCGTGAAAGTTGAAAAAAGTTTGAGATTACTAAAGTATGAAACAATTGCTTGGCTTGTCATCGGGGTTGTGCATGATGAGATCCTTCTTGTGTGACGAAAATGGAGCATGACCAAACTATATGATTTTGTAGGGATGAACTTTCTTTGGCCATGTTATTTTGAGAAGACATGATTGCTTAGTTAGTATGCTTGAAGTATTATTATTTTTATGGCAATATTAAACTTTTATCTTGAATCTTTCGGATCTGAATATTCATGCCACAATAAAGAAAATTACATTGAGAAATATGTTAGGAAGCATTCCGCATCAAAAATTCTGTTTTTATCATTTACCTACTCAAGGACGAGCAGGAATTAAGCTTGGGGATACTTGATACGTCTCCAACGTATCTATTATTTTTGATTGCTCCATGCTATTATATATTCTGTTTTGGATGTTTAATGGGCTTTATTATACACTTTTATATTATTTTTGGAACTAACCTATTAACCCAAGGCCCAGTCCAAATTGTTTTTTTTTCCTATTTCAGTGTTTCGCAGAAAAGGAAAATCAAATGGATTCCAAACGGAATGAAACCTTCGGGAGCGTGATTTTTGGAACAAATTTGATCCAGAGGACTTGGAGTGGACGTCAAGCAAGCAACAAGGCAGACACGAGGCAGGGGGCGCGCCCTCCACCCTCGTGGGCCCGTCATGGCTCCGCCGACCTACTTCTTCCTCCTATATATAACTACGTACCCTGAAACCATCGAGGAGCACCACGAAAACCTAATTCCACCGCCACAACCTTCTGTACCCGTGAGATCCCATCTTGGGGCCTTTTTCGGCGCTCCGCCAGAGGGGGCATTGATCACGGAGGGCTTCTACATCAACAGCATAGCCTCTCCGATGATGTGTGAGTAGTTTACCTCAGACCTTTGGGTCCATAGTTATTAGCTAGATGGCTTCTTCTCTTTCTTTGGATCTCAATACAAAGTTCTCCTCGATTCTCTTGGAGATCTATTCGATGTAATCTTCTTTTGCGGTGTGTTTGTCGAGATCCGATGAATTGTGGGTTTATGATCAAGATTACCTATGAACAATATTTGAATCTTCTCTGAATTCTTTTATGTATGATTGGTTATCTTTGCAAGTCTCGTCGAATTATCAGTTTGGTTTGGCCTACTAGATTGATCTTTCTTGCAATGGGAGAAGTGGTTAGCTTTGGGTTCAATCTTGCGGTGCTCGATCCCAGTGACAGCAGGGGAAACGATAAGTATTGTATTGTTGCCATCGAGGATAAAAAGATGGGGTTTATATCATATTGCATGAGTTTATCCCTCCACATCATGTCATCTTGCTTAAAGCATTACTCCGTTCTTATGAACTTAATACTCTAGATGCATGCTAGATAGTGGTCGATGTGTGGAGTAATAGTAGTAGATGCAGGCAGGAGTCTGTCTACTTGTCACGGACGTGATGCCTATATACATGATCATGCCTAGATATTCTCATAATTATTCGCTTTTCTATCAATTGCTCGACAGTAATTTGTTCACCCACCGTAATATTTATGCTATCTTGAGAGAAGCCACTAGTGAAACCTATGGCCCCCGGGTCTATCTTCCATCAAATTAATCTCCCGTTAACTAGCTATTTCTGTCACCGTTTATTTTGCAACTTTACTTTCAATCTTTATCATAAAAATACCAAAAATATTTATCTTATTATTATTATCTCTATCAGATCTCACTCTCGTAAGTGACCGTGAAGGGATTGACAACCCCTGTATCATGTTGGTTGCGAGGTTCTTATTTGTTTGTGTAGGTACGAGGTGACTCGCGCGTGGTCCCCTACTGGATTGATACCTTGGTTCTCAAAAACTAAGGGAAATACATACGCTGCTTTGCTGCATCACCCTTTCCTCTTCAAGGGAAAACCAACACATGTTCAAGAGGGAGCACTCAACGACGGATGGACTAATGTCCTGGCAGCCAAAGAATACGGCCTCGAGCGCCCAACAAAGAGTTACCCGAAGCGTAAATAGCTACCCCAATTCGACGATGAGGCGCTGGAGCCGATACCACCCGCGCGTAACGCGGCTGGCAGACCTGACCGACCACCACGTGGCCGGGACAGAACGGCAACTCAAGCCGAACACCAGCCAGCGCCACCTCGCCGTAAAAGCAGAGAAACAACAGCTCGGGGATAAACATATGACCTACGAAAGGACCTGGAAAATAGAGCAGGTTAGACCAGATCAATCTATGTTTCGCGGGGGCGTGCCTCGGCGCGAGAGGACGGTTATCAATCCTGGTGCAACAAGCACAACCACGCCCAGTCCGAAAACCGCATACGGACTTCATCCGAATTGCATCGTGACATGGCCCGATATAGAGGCGCCGCACACCCCCTATGCTTCACCGATGAGGTAATGGAGCATAGTTCCCAGAAGGGTTTAAACCCATGAACATTGAATCATACGACGGCACAACAGACCCCGTAGTATGGATTGAAGATTTTCTTCTCCACATTCACATGGCTCGCGGTGACGATCGACACGCCATAAAATACCTTCCCCTAAAACATTAGGGGACAACTCGACACTGGTTGAATAGCCTCCCAGAAAACTCTATCAGAACCTTGTAAGACCTGTAGGACGCCTTTAGTGACAACTTCCAAGGCACCTACATTCGGCCTCCGGATACCGATGACCTAAGTCATATTGTCCAGCAACCCGGAGAGTCCGCCCAAAAATTCTGGACTAGGTTCCTCACTAAAAAGAACCAGATTGTCGATTGTCCAAACGTGAAGCCCTAGCGGCCTTTAAACATAGCTTTCGCGATAAATGGCTCGCCCGACACCTCGGCCAAGAGAAGCCGAAATCCATGGCAGCCCTCACGGCACTCATGACCCACTTTTGCGCGCGCGAAGACAGTTGGCTAGCCCGTATCAGTAATAATACAAGCGAGCCTGGCACTTCTGAAGCTAAGAATAACAATGGCAGTCCCCAACGCAACAAACACAAGCGCCGCAGCAATAATGAAAATACCAACGACACGGCGGTCAATGCCGGATTCAGTGGCTCCAAGTCTGGTCAGAGGAAGAAGCCATTCAAAAGAAACAGAGAAGGCTCATCCAGCTTGGACCGAATACTCGATCGACCCTACCAGATTAATGGCACCTCCGGTAAGCCTAATCATACCAACCGAAGTTGCTGGGTCTTTAAACAAGCCGGTAAGTTAAATACCGAACATAAGGAGAAAGGGTCGCCCAGTGAGGATGACAACGAGGAGCCTCGTCAACCGAACATTGGGGGACAGAAGAAATTTCCCCCCGAAGTCAAAATGGTAAATATGATATACGTCACTCATATCCCCAAGAGGGAGCGCAAGCGTGGGCTAAGGGACGTCTACGGGATAGAGCCATTCGCCCTTAAATTCAACCCATGGTCAGCCTGTCCGATCACCTTTGATCGTAGAGACCATCCGACCAGTATCTATCACGGAGGTTCAACCGCACTAGTCCTCGACCCAATCATCGATGGATTCCACCTCACGCGAGTCCTCATGGACGGTGGCAGCAGCCTTAACCTACTCTATCAGGACACAGTCTGCAAGATGGGCATTGTTCCGTCAAGGATCTAGCCCACGAAAACTACCTTTAAAGGAGTTATACCTGGTGTAGAGGCCCGCTGCACGGGCTCAATCACATTGGAGGTCGTCTTCGGTTCGCCGGAGAACTTCCGAAGCGAAGGCTTGATCTTCGACATCGTCCCCTTCCGCAGTGGCCATCATGCACTGCTCGGACGAACCGCGTTCACTCGCTTCAATTTGGTCCCGCACTTCAGAACTCATTCATGCATGATACTGATGAACACTACTCGGATGAAAGGCAAACACATGATGCGAGGATGGAATATGTATGAAAAACAGGATGGTGTGACATATTCACACCTATGATGTGGTAACTAAGCAGAAGGCATTTCAACAAATTAGAAGCACTGCAAGCTAGACACCATATGAAAGATGCAACCAATATCACTCTGGCAAGTTCAAACTGTATGGCGTTTGAACAAATTAGAAGCAGTACATGCTAGAAATCATATGCAAGACACAACCAATATCACAGTGGCGACTTAAAGGTGCCTTATCATAAGTGACTGATGCGGGATATGCAAGAATAGTAGTCTGATGTAGAAACAAGAACACATGTCATATTCACAAGCATTATGTGTCAAGTAAGCAGATGCAATTCAACAAAGTTAGAAGCAATACAAGCTAGACATCATACGCAACATGCAACCTCATATAATAGTTCCAAGTTAGAGCAAGCACCTGTGATGGTGGAGTAGGGGAGATGTGCTCATCATCTACACAACTACGTTGACTGTCTAGCCTTGCGTTGTCTTGCGAATCTTGTTGGGAGGATGACGGAGTAGAATCTGTAGAGAACCTCCGTTTCAGTTGCTCGGAAGGACCACCATCATCCAATGGCTTGCCAATTTCCTTCAGCTTTATTGATTTTGCATTGTGAGGTCATACCGACAAGAAAAAGGAATATCATTCACTCTTCAGAACTCATTCATGCATGATACTGACGAACACTACTCTGATGAAAGGCAAAGTCATGATACGAGGATGGAATATGTACGAAAAAATGGACGGCTTGACATATTCACACCTATGATGTGGTAACTAAGCAGAAGGCACTTCAACAAATTAGAAACACTTCAAGACACCATATGGAAGGTGCAATCAATATCACTCTGCCAAGTGAAAACTGTCTCGTCATAGGTGGCGTTCATCAAACTAGAAGCAATACATGCTAGAAATCATATTCATGACGCAAACCAATATCACACTGCCAACTTAAAGGTGTTCCATCATAAGTGACTGATGCAGGATACACAAGAAGAGTAGTTTCATGTAAGAACATGGTGTGATAGACAGATATAGTATGTACCAAAAACAGGAAAGCATGTCATATTCACATTGATGCATGATACCGACGAACACTACTTTCATGTAAGGCAGCTGCATGGTAGGAGGATGGAATATGTATGAAAAACAGGACGGCTTACATATTGACATGTATGATGTATAAAGTGTAAACTAAGCACAATGTGCTTGAACTTGTTAGAATCGATGCAAGCTAGAAACCATATGAAAGATGAAACCAATATCACTCTGCCAAATTAAAAGGGTGCCCTAACAAATGTATTTGACCAAATTAGAAACAATACATGGAAACAGGCTAGAAATAATATGCAATATGCAACGAATAAAGGCGACTCGTCGTATGTGATTGATGCAGGATACAGAAGAGAGGTAGTTTCATGTAAGAACAAGGTTAACACATAGATGTAGTGTGCACCAAAAATAGGAAGGCATGTCATATTCACAGGTATTGTGTGTAAACTAAGCAGATGCAATTTCCCCTAATTAGAAGCATTACAAGCTAGACACCGTATGCAACATGCAACCACATATCACACTACGAAGTTAGAGCAAGTACCTGTGATGGTGGTGTAGGGGAAGTGCGGTCTTCAGGTACAGAGCTACATTCAATATCTTCATTTAGGCTGGCTGTTTCTTGAGAATCATGTGGAGAGGATGAAATTGCATTCTTTATAAGAGTATTGCGTCTCATATTAACCCACGCACGTGACTGTCTCATCATAAGCAATAGACGCGGGATACACAAGAACAGTAGTTTGATGTAAGAACATGGTGTGATAGGCAGATGTAGTATGTACCAAAAACAGGAAGGTGTGTCATATTCACATGTATAATGTGTAAGCTAAGGAGATGCAATTTAACAAATTAGGAGCATTGATGAGGGATACACAAGAAAAGTAGTTTGATGTAAGAACATGGTTAAAAGAAAGACGTAGTACGTAGCAAAAACAGGAAGGCATGTCATATTCACAGGTATAATGTGTTAACTAAGCAGATGCAATTTACCCTAATTAGAAGCATTACAAGGTAGACAACATATGCAACATGCAACCACATATCACACTGCCAAGTAAGAGCAAGCACCTGCGATGGTGGTGTGGGGGAATTGCGGTGATCAACTAGAGAGCTACGTTGACTATCTTCATTTAGCCTTGCTGTTTCTTGAGAATCATGTGGGGAGGATGACACTGCACTCTTTAAACGAGTAGGGCGTCTCACAGTAACCCACTCGGGTGACTGTCTCATCATAAGTGATTGACGAGGGATACAAAAGAGCATTAGTTTGATGTACGAACATGGTTAATAGACATATGTAGTATGTATCAAAAACAGGAAGGCATGTCATTATCAAAGGTATAATGTGTAAAGTAAGAAGATGCAATTTAACCAAATTGGAAGCAATACAAGTTAAAGCAACATGCAACCACATTTGACAGCGCGAAGTTAAAGCAAGAACCTGGGATGGTTGTGTGTGGCAATTGAGATCATCAACTGCAGAGCTACGTTTACTGTCTCCAACTGCTGACAATGCACCCATTAGAGCGCTGAAATGCTTAGTGCTTATCTTTGAATTACACTGGAGCGACTTCTGTCTTTTCTTTTCTGCATTCATCAACACTGCGTCAGATTCTGAAATACCCATGCATAAAAAAACAATAGTGTGAGTATGGGTGAAGTGTGTGCCCAATTAGTACAGTGTAAAGGTAGCAGATAGCAGGTCGGTGAAAAATAAATGACGGGAGACATATGATAGCTCACAACATGCATGGCACACTAAATTACTACAGGATTCTATGAAAATAATAGTCGACTGAAAGCAAATAGGTCAGTCCATTTTTTCTGCACCGTCCGATGTACAAAGAACGGGCAGATCGCCTTCATCTACCTCCAGCCAGTCAGTGTTGACGATCTTCCTCGAAATGCCAGTGACCACCGGCCTAGTATTCCTCCCCTGCCTGCGCCCTCCCCTTGACCTCACGGCACCGCCGTACTTGGCACCGCCTCCCCGGCCATCCATTCAAGCCCCGCCGACCTCCAGATCGGGCGCAAGTAGCTCCTGCGCCCCACACCCCTATGATAGACACCGATGCGCCGCTTCCCCGAGGAACAGGTGGACTAGGTGCTCCGCGCGCCTAAGAGGGTGCTGCTTCTTTTAATTGCGGTTCGACTGACCCTGAATTGAAATCCAGGTGGGCTACTGACCTCTAGCAAAGGTGAAATAGTAAAAGGGAGGAAACCTTGTGCATGCAGTAAGAAGCGCTCAACTAGTTTCTTTCGTGGGATGAATACGGTGTGAGCGGAGACGTAAGATTTGCACGAATAAGGGAAGAGGAGTACCTCTTTCTGCTGGCAGTGTTGTGTCCTCCTTCTGTTTTTCCGATGATCTTCTTGTTGTTCGCTGGAAACCAGAAGTTGTGGAGGATGGTGCAGCCTTGGACGAACCCATGGCCAAGTTTTTGAGTGTGGTGCGGTGGCCGTCTGTCAGCGGCGGGGAAGCAGATCCGGGGCGGCGAACGATGGCGTAGCGGGAACAGCTCCGGTGCGGTGGACGATTGCGACAATGGAGCCGCAGCAGTGAGGCGCAGGACGGTGTGGTCGGAGTGGTTCTGGTACGGCGCACGTCGGCGTCAGCGTCGTGGAGGTAGCTCTGCCTCGGCTTCAGCTGCTAAGTCCTTGAGGGCGTTGCGGTTGCGGTTGCGTTGGAAGATGACGTCGGGGTACCGGCTCTGGCGTGATGGAGGAGGGAGGCGGTGGATTGGCCGCGATGGGGTGGAGGACGGAGGAGGCTGGGGTTTCGCAGCTGGTGGAGAGGGCGTTTTCGCGCCCACGGAGTATGAATGGGGAAACGGAGGGAGGCGGGGAACTAAGGGGGAACAATGTTTCGGTTTGAGACGCGCTTGTTTGAAATTTGGGGAAATTTACAAACTTTGCCCCCATCTAAAATTTCGGACATATTGCGGGTTGGGGGTAGGACAGTCATGTCAGGTGTCCCAAATGTGGGCGGGATAGATTTCGGCCGAGCGCATGGGTAGGCGCCCACGGCGTATGAATGCTTCTCGGAGGCGGTTGAGACTGGCGTCTTGGTGAAGTTACAAAGCTACCCCGGTTTAGACCTTTGGACATCGGGCCAATAGGCTACACGGGCTAGAGTCAGGATAGTAATTTCCTACCACCAAAACATTAGTCTTGTGACGCCCCCGATTTGACCGTACACTAATCATACACGCAAATGTGTACGATCAAGATCGAGGACTCACGGGAAGATATCACAACACAACTCTGGACAAAAATTAAAATAAAACAAGCTTTAAATTACAAGCCAGGGGCCTCGAAGGCTCGAATACATAAGCTTGAAAACACAAGAGTCAGCGGAAGCAATAATATCTGAGTACAGACATAAGTTAAACAAGATTGCCTTAAGAAGGCTAGCACAAAAGTAGCAACGATCGAAAAGGCAAGGCCTCCTGCCTGGGACCTCCTAACTACTCCTCGAAGTCGAACTCCACGTAGAATCATCCTCGGGATCTCTAGCTCCTGGACTCCAGCATCTGGTTGCGACAACCAGGTAGAAGGAAAGGGGGAAAAGAGGGAGAAAAGCAACCGTGAGTACTCATCCAAAGTACTCGCAAGCAAGGAGCTACACTACATATGAAAGGGTATATGTGTAAAGGGCCATATCGGTGGACTGAACTGCAGAATGCCAGAATAAGAGGGGGATAGCTAATCCTGTCGAAGACTACGCTTCTGGCCACCTACATCTTGTAGCATGTAGGAAAGAGTAGATGGTAAGTTCACCAAGTAGCATCGTATAGCATAATCCTACCCGGCGATCCCCTCCTCGTCGCCCTGTTAGAGAGGGATCACCGGGTTGTATCTGGCACTTGGAAGGGTGTATTTTATTAAGTATCCGGTTCTAGTTGTCATAAGGTCAAGGTACAACTCCGGGTCGTCCTTTTACCGAGGGACACGGCTATTCGAATAGATAAACTTCCCTGCAGGGGTGCACCACATAACCCAACACGCTCGATCCCATTTGGCCGGGCACACTTTCCTGGTTCATGCCCGGCCTCGGAAGATCAACACGTCGCAGCCCCACCTAGGCACAACAGAGAGGTCAGCACGCCGGTCTAAATCCTATGGCGCAGGGGTCTGGGCCCATCGCCCAGTGCACACCTGCACGTTGCGAGGGCGGCCGGAAGCAGACCTAGCCTAGCAGGCGTTCCAGTCCAATCCGGCGCGCGCCGCTCCGTCGCTGACGTCACGAAGGCTTCGGCTGATACGACAACGTCGAGTGCCCATAACTGTGCCCGCGTAGTTGGTTAGTGCATATAGACCAAACGGCCAGACTCAGATCAAATACCAAGAACTCGTTAAGCGTGTTATTATTAAGTATCCGCAGACGCCGACCAGGGCCAGGCCCACCTCTCTCCTAGGTGGTCTCAACCTGCCCTGTCGCTCTGCCACAAAGTAAATGTCGGGGGCCGTCAGGAACGCAGCCGGGATGGAGCCACCTGTCCTTTCAGCCCCCTCATCAGAACCACTTGCGGGTACTCAATGAGCTGACCCGACTTTAGTCACCACATGTGTCATGTATATAAAGTATATAGTATATACCCGTGATCACCTCCCGAAGTGATCACGGCCCAGTAGTATAGCATGGCAGACAGACAAGAGTGTAGGGCCACTGATGGAACACTAGCATCCTATACTAAGCAGTAGGATAGCAGGTAAGGGTAACAACTGTAGCAACAATGACAGGCTATGCAACAGAATAGGATTAACCGAAATCGGTAACATGCTACACTACTCTAATGCAAGCAGTATAGGAAAGAATAGGCGATATCTGGTGATCAAGGGGGGGGGGCTTACCTGGTTGCTCTGGCAAGGAAGGGTCGTCAACTCCGCAGTCGAACCGGGGTTGCCGGCAGTCTCGGGGTCTACCGGAAAGAAGTAACGGAGGGGGAACACAATAAATAACAAAGCAATCAAAGCATCACAAAGTGTAACATGGTAATACGCGGTGCTAGGTGTGCCCTAACGCGGTAGTAGGTGATACCGACGAAGGGGGAAAACATCCGGGAAAGTATCCCCGGCGTTTCGCGTTTTTGAACAGATGAACCGGAGGGGGAAAGTTGCGTGTTTGCTATGCTAGGGATGTGTGGTTGGCAAATGGAATGTGTATTCAGATTCGTCTCGTCGTTCTGAGCAACTTTCATGTACAAAGTATTTTCATCCGAGTTACGGTTTATTTTATATGAATTTTCAAAGATTTAAACAATTTATGGAATTAAATTAAGTTCGAAAGAAAAAAAACATAACACTTTTGTCACCTAGTACTAGTCTAGCCAGAGTCTATTACACGTGGTGCCAGAGGGGTGCTGATTCAGCAGTCAACAGTCAACACTTTGACTGTTGACTAGTCAAAACTGTGCAGTGGGGCCCAGGTGTCATAGGGACAAAATTTCATCAGAATTAATCTTAGTTTAAATATTAAGGGGTGGGTCCACCAGTCATTCTCACAAGGGGATTGACTTAGACTAATTAGACTAGCCCTAATGGCCTTGGGCCCACGGGTTAGTGGGGGGTTAGGACCCTGATCTAACAGGGCCGGCCTCTCTGGCAGAGAGCCAGCCGGCTGGGCACGCAGGGACTGCGGCCAGGAGCGGACGGCACAGGCGGAGGGCGGCGCGGGCGATCGGCCGTGGTGGGGCAGAGGCAGGACCGAGGCAACGGCGGACGGAGGGCAACGGCAAGCAGCAGGGGAGGCAGCGTAGCGCCGGGAGCCACCGCAGCAGGTCGGGGCGGTGCGGCGGCTCGCAGAGGCGGGCGCCAGCGTGGCGCGAGACCAAGGCGCGCGGGACGCAGGCGCGGTCGCAGTGATGAGCAGCGGCAGCGACGGGCCTCAGCGATAGAGGGCCACGACAGTGGGCGCGACTGGGGGATCATAGAGCGAACAGAGGGCGCGCGCGTGGAGCACAGGCGCGCGTGCATGCGGGGCCCAAGGCACAGCCACGGGCGGCTGGGCGCGTACGGTTTCCGCGAGCTCCGGCCATGGCGGTCGAACGACGGCCTACGGTGGTGGATTCGACAGGGAGGAAGGGGGACGGAGTGAGGAGCTCACCACCGAGCCAGGGAGAGGCCGGAGAGGGTCGGGGAGGCGTCGACGGCGGTAGATCGAGCGACGACAATGGTGGATGTAGTCGACGGAGACGACGATTGCGATCGCTCAGAGGGGCTCCAGCTGGAATCGGCGCTTGTAGTCGATGAAGAAGAGGACGGCGGTGCTCCTCGACATGGTGCAGCGACGAGGGATGGCCAGTGGCCGCGGGATCGACACGGAGACGGTGATGACAGAGCTCGGGCGACGGCTTCGAGCGAGGAGGGGCGAGAGTGGGGAGGAAAAGTAAGCTAGGGTTCGGTCCGGGGGAGGGAGAGAGAGCCAGGGCGACCTTATCGGACGAGGGAGCCGGCGGATGCTCGACACGCGGCCATCTGAGCCATGGACGAGCGCTGTTTTTAATTAGTTTAGGGCATTTAAACACTTTGTAAAAGGTTGGTTCCACCACCAAAGCTAGTTAGGGATTATTTGCCACATGATGAACATTTTAGTTTTAACATTTGAAAACTTTTATTGTTTGCTTGATTTTGAATTTGAATTTGAATCGGTTTCGAACTAACGCGAGATTACCAACAGTAACGGAGGTGACGTGGCATCATTAGCAGAGGTTCACTGTAGCTTAATTATCCGGGCGTCACAAGTCTCGCGCGGTTTCGGGTGACCAGAGGCCTATTTGGCGCTTCGTTCAACATTTGGGAGCAGAAGCATTAACGTTTTCGGTTCTCTTGAATTGAACTTTCAGGATTTTTCAAACTTCACAAAGCTTTACTCTTGAAAATCCTAAAGCTACGATTATTTTGGAATGGAGGGGGTACATTTGAATATAAATTGTACATGAGTATATATTAAAAAATATGCAACTTAACTCAGTTCATGCATGGTTCCAGATATAATCTCCTTGGTTGCAAAAAAAAAGTTAGATATGCGTATGAATATATATAGCATGTTCAAACTCACAACAAAGATTGATGCCCCTTTTACATCTGATTTACAAATGCCATTATCTCGGGTTCAAATAGATGAATGCACTTCCTATGAATTCGAATCTTCGAAACCCCCTTTATGTTGAATTCGACATGTATTCTATTTCGTAGCTAGCAATTTGGAATATATACATGCAAGTGACAAATGTATAAAGTGATTCACACTAACAACATGGAGTGCACTAATTAATGTTTATATATGAACTGCAAAAGCATCCATTGCCTGTATTTCAAACCGCTCTCACTCTATGGATCGATAATATGAAATAAACACATGCACATGCTAGAATTCAATAGAGTATGGGTGTCTGATAGACCGATTTTCGTCCATACGCAATTTGCAAAATTCATGATCTCATCCAAAAATAATAATGTCATTTATATTTTAATTTAATGCGTAGAACCGCCTTTTACACGTAGATGCACTATGCCTCGCCCCGTTCTCACAAACGCGTTATATATCTCTCTCTATCTAACGCATAAGTGCACAGACTTTATATGCATCAGCATTTCTCTGTCACACATGCTCACAATCTCTCTCAGGGTGTCGGGGTGTCTCATGCACATGCTCTCTCTGTTTCTCTCTCTCTCTTTCTTACTACTATGTACCACTCTTTTCACTAATCTCAGTTGGAAAACACTATTTCTCTCACATGCATATATACACATGCACGGTCTCTACTAGCCCTCTATACGCACATATATGTGCCTACGTGTCTCCCGCACGCACATTATCTTTAGGCCTCTCTCGCACACATTGCCCCCCCCGACACACCTCTCTCTTAGTAGTAGGCAGATATGATTTCATCATATCATTCGGTAGGATACCCTTGGCTGTTAGGCTGGATGGTAATACGAGGCGAAGTTTTACCCTAGTTCGGATCGGACCCTTGCAGTTGAAGAAAGAGCCTACTCCTGGTACTGTATATTAGTGATAGGGGTGTGTACAAAGTACACGTGAATACCAGGCATTGTGCGTGTGTGTATACCATCGACGAACTAGTCCCCCAAGCTTGTATAACATACTAAGGGCCTAGGGTTACAAATCATATATAGTCGGCTTATCACCAGTGGGGATAGAGTCCTCCGCGACTCTGGTAGCTTCGTGTTGTACGCCGAGTCCTCCACATGGGTCTTCGTATAACACGTCTCGGTCCAACCTATATGTGGCGCAGGATGGAACCAACCCATGAGTCTTCATGTTGACCCACCACAACTAGAAATGATGTGCCCACCACACCACACACACAATCAGCCACTAAGAAAATAAGCATATACAATAGTACAACGGTATCTAGCTCACGATACGTCTCCATATTTTGTTGATGACACTAACGGACTTTGCATTTGATGCGTGCTCCGTATTTTGTTGACGACACTTACGGTCATTGTATTTGAAGCGAAAGCACGATATGGTCACTGGACTTCAGAATAAGCTCATCACGGTCACCACATACATTTTGTCGTGCTAACCAACATGTGATTCGATGGTTAGAGGATAGTGGTTTCTCGAGCCCACCAAGGATAAAGCCCCGGTGCTCGCATTTATCTTGTGTTAATTTCAGTATTTCCGGGCGATGTACGTTCAGTGGGAGGAGACGTTCCACTCAACTACGAGGCACCTATGGTGACTTTGTAAAATCTCAAGATCATATATGTTGGCCCACTCTCTCGAAGGTGCTCATAGGGGTAGGGTTCGCGTGTGTGCGCTTATAGCAGTGAGTGCTTGTGCGTATATATGAGCCCTTGCATCTGTACCGTGTTAAACAAATACATATCATGATTATACGGTCACTGGCTCACCCGTACAACTCCGTATTTTGTTGATGACATAATCAATTGACCAGTCAAACATTCGACGCGGCGCAACTAGTGTTGCACCATCGGGGCGCGTAACCGTGGGGCCCACCTGTCAGCCCGTATATGAAAGAAAGAAATGGTAGTTTGAGTCAGTATTGTGTTAATAAAATAGGAGTACATTTTAGGGTGATCATACGGTCACTGGCTCACCATACAGCTCCGTAATTTGTTGATAACACGATCAATTGACCAGTCAAATGGTCCACATTCAGCAGCGCACATTAGCATAGGGCCCACCCGTCAGCGCGTATATGAAGGTCAGAAATGGTAATAAATTAGTGGTCGGTGGGTATTCGAAGTCGTGAGACCTCTGGTT
>NC_057811.1:95824541-95858403 GCF_018294505.1 Triticum aestivum | reverse complement strand
GGGCCGGCCACGGGCGGCGGGGGCTGGCGGTTTGGCCGGTGGTGGCTGGCGGCTCAGGGGGGTGGAGTTTGATGATAAACTGGAGGCCCTTGATTTCGTATCCAACGGCTGGAAATCTAATGACCAGAGATGAAAAAGTCAGTCGACTGACATGTAGCCTCACCCCGCACGTACACATGCACGCACGCAAGACACGCACGCATGTAGGCGTGCCACACTGACACGTACACACGCACACATGCTGGCGTGCAACACTGACACGTACACATGCACTCATGAACACACGCACGTACGCACCCATGCATGCAACACTGAAACGTACCCTTGCACGCACGCAACACTCGCACGCCTGCATGCACACAGCACACGACGCAAGACACACGCTCAACCTATATGTGCGTGCACCCTTTGTTAAGGACATGGATTGTTACGGGTATTAATCAATCTTATCTGTGAAAAGCAGAACATTGATGTTTGCAGCGGTCTTTATGAATCACAACGTATCGAACGGGCTATCAACATTGTAGGCTTATCTACATGAAAAAGATGACGTCACACTCAATGAACAATCATCGGTTTATGAAATGCCCGCTTCTGACCGCCCTGGCCCACCAAAGGTTCCTTTGCTGTGCGCTGCCTGCGTTGGGTCACTGACATGCAGGCCATGCACCCAAAGAGCCCACACGTCAGTGGAAGAAAGGCGCGGTGTCCTAGGTCAGAGTCGAGGGCGCCACCCGAGAAACCCACTCTGGACACACGTCCGTTCATGACCGGGCCGGCGTTAAACGCAACGCCGGCCGAGCTCCTCCCGTCCGCCTTCTATTTAATCTCCTATTTAAACGAGGCCAAACGCCGGCCAAGAATCGCACACCTCCGCCGCTCCCCTATCTCCCCCACCATTTTGTCCACTCTTACAATGGCTTACGAAGAGCAGTTATTCCGCATCCAAGCCGGCTGGGTAGCCCGCCGGATAAGAGCTATGCAGCTCGCTGATCCACCTCCCTCCCCACGCCCGACGGAGCCAGTTGGCGCCCCAAGCCAGCGCGCGGTTCAGCAACTTGCCGCTCCAGGCCAGCTCGACGAGGAGAGGCGCACGGGCGTCGTTGCTGCCGTCCACGCCGCCGCCTCATACCGCGTCTCCCATTTCTGTGGCCGAGACTCCCATGCCGGCGGCCGCGCCATGCAAGCAGCGACAGAAGCCGGGTGCACGGAGAGCGACGAGTCGGTGGCCAGCGCCTCCGCGTCCGCCGCCATCATCGAGGAGAAGTAGAACACGGGAGGCCGCCGCCGCTTGGGTCCCATGAAGGCCACCGCGGAGGCGACGTCGGCGTACACAGCAGGTGTCTTGCCGGATCCTTTTGTTGCGAGGACCTTCGTCGACCCTGCATGGGCTCCACGGAAGAGGGGAATGTTAGGATGAACTCGAGCCGGTGCCGGCCATGGCAAAGTAGTGGCCGGTAATGAACTCGAACCGGTGCCGGCCACCATCATCTTCGGCACCAGCCAATGATATCAGTTGGGCAGTGGGGAAGCGAGTCGTCCTTTGCGGTGAAGCATATACCTCCAGGTCTCCCGGCAGTCCGGTGATCGTGCTGCCGGACATGAGGAACACAAATCGATCGGCGGGCGACCATTTAGGCCAGGTATTATATACATGTGCTGTCCAGAACTAGCACCGCGTAGTTCATTTGAATGTAATGAAATCCCTCATGTTTGTATGAAAATCCGGTATTTTATATGATTTTCGTCGTTGTTTATATGAAATATCAGTTTGTCTACGTGTTTGCGTGAATCTCGTCCGGTTGGTTGATTTGCTGTCATAATGTGTGCGGCTACGGTTGGATGGCGTAATTTGCGGGTCGCCGGTCGGTCTGCGGGCGGCTCGGGCGGCGTTGTGGGACAAAAAAACACAGCTCGTACGAGCTCGTCTCCAACGTGCGCGCTGGAGGATGCATGATAGCATGAGCACCCGAGCCATTCCTCGTTCATCGGTGGCAAAGGCACCGGTGGACAAAAGGGTCGCCAATATTTTGGCTACCCCGGGCAAGATGCAAACAGCCCCTCCCAACAGATTCAAATCCCTCGTTTGCCATGGAATTTTGCCATGTGTTGTTTTCATGGACTAGCAAGATGCCCGTGCATTGCACGGAACATCAAGATGCATTTTTTACAAACTCCCGCATGCATGCAAGGGATAATTAATGTCCTCCTTTGCTAGTACCACAAGGCAAACACCATTAATATTGCATCAATTAGTGTTAGTGGCCTTGTATATCTGCAAATTGTAATTTTGATAGTGGCCCCTTGTATATAAAAATGGAGGGAGAAAGATGAGAGATAAGGTGAGGAGGAGTGGGGCGTGGTGGTGACAGGTGGTCGAACTGGGCGGAGGCATGGGGATGGACGGCGCATTATGTCTAGGTTTGTATCTCTCTCACACACACCCACGTAGGTGGGGGACAGGCACGAAGACAAGAGGTGCACGCACGGCGCACGTACTCTCGTCTCTTTCCAACCACACCCGCGCGGGTACACGGTGGAGCTCATTTCTGTACAAAAAGGCAGCCCACGTGGTAATTTGGCACGTGTACTGGTTGTCCACTTGGTGGAGGGAGGATCGTCTACCACGGGTGAACAAACAAATTGCGACTTGACGCGTTATGTTAAATTAAAAAAAGAGGCAAACCATGTGGGGCCTACCTTAGAGGCAAGGCTCTATACACTGGAGTACTTTTGATGTGTCCCATCAACTCGCATAACGAGGAGAAGCTTGCTTAGTACGCCGTCTCCCCCGCACACGGGCGCGGTGGCTCGCAGGATGAGGTGAAGCTGGCTTACGAGTAGTAGTAGTACTACTACTACTGTACGCCTTTACGCCCGCTCCCTCGCCCACGCGCGCGGTGGCTCGCAGCACGAGGAGAAAATTTTACTACTCCCTCCGTTTACTCCTCGTCCCTACTACGTACTTTGGTTAGTACTCCCTCCATTTACTTATACAAGTCCACTATAAAAAAATACATTTTTCATCTATACAAGGCCACAAATAGTAATCGAGACAAAAGTTACTACTCCCTCCTTTCCAGTTTATGGCTCAATTTCAAAATCTCTCCAACCAAGGTAGACAGTGAGTGGTCGAATTAATTTCTTAGTTTGCACAAGTAATTAGTACGCTCGTTTTCTCAAGAAGTTATGTTTACCGAGGCATTAATTAGAACGAATGCATGAATGACCACTAAATTTCCATGAACTTGTACATGCATTGGTTAGTTTCCTCTTGACACTGCTTGCGTCGGGTGATCTAACGCACCTCAAAATCCAGCATGTAATCATAATACTACTAGTATAGTAGAATTGAGACTTATCAAATGGAAAAACGAATGTTTTTTAGATGAGCCCTATAAACCCTAGTGGGTACGTACTCCGTAAAAACAGATTTTTCCAAAACTAAGCCGCTCCCTTTCATGAATTCTGTAGTATACTCCTCCGTCGACGCTCCCTTTCATGAATTCTGTACTTCCTGTCACCGACATGTGGGACATATAGCAACCGGGTCGACGTGTCAAGCACCAAATAACAGTGCAGAACAGTAGGGGGGACACACCCCACTCGTACCGGCCCAGTAGTAGTAATGAGCAATGAGACGTCAAATCACAATGCCGCACCTTCCCAGACGGACGAAGCAACCATTATTTCACACTTCGGTTCGCCATCATCTCAAACCACGTAGTATTGCTTCTGCCTCAAGAGGGACACACGCATCACCTTGGTACATCATGACACGTGGGACCGCATGACAGGCCATGCTCCCCCGCCGATCGCTCGGTAAAATCACCTCATTTTTACTATACTTCCTCCGTATCGGTTTACTACATGGCATGCACGTCATTCTAGGTTGAGAATTTAACTGGCTATATATGTGATGAACAGTACTCTAGCCTTTTAAAAAATGTATACTTTTGTACAGTAGTACTAGCGATGGATTGCGCCATGGAGCAAAAATTGAAATTAAAAAAAGGTGGTACATATAGAGAGCGCTCGTCGCCAAATTATGCATATAGTACTATTAAAACAGCTAGTACGTGCTTAATTGGGGTGCTAAATTCTATTAAAGAAATACTAGTAGTATGTACATACTGAAGAGTTAAAGTAACGAGAAGAAACATAACATAATTCTGCTGGGGGCTCAGCACAACACACCCCTCAAATTAAACTAAGCACACCTGAAATTAAACTATGCAACTAATCCGGTAGACACTGCATTAGAAGTTTAGAACCACCATGAGCAACGACACTGCCACCTTACTCGGAGTCCTCGTCCACGTCCTCGACTTCGTCCTTGTCCCTCTTCCTCTTGGTCGATACTTCTTTGCTTGAACCGCACACTTGGCTGTTGCTCTGCATCCAACCCTTGTAGATATTGAAACAAAGGTAGCCATCCATTTCAGCGTAGTGGATGTGGTCTATATCTAGTACATTCCGCTGCCATGCATGACGATGAAACGTGTAATGAGGTTTCTCCAGTTTACGGTACGAAGGATGAACCATGGCTCCTGCCAGGGTCAGCATTGAAGGCTGGCGAGAGGGCACCAGCCGATTCTTCTGGAGGTCGAAGGGGTTGCCTACAACGAGGCCTATCTGACCCAGGACTTCTTTGTCGTTCTTAAAGTCTACAGTAATGAATTTCACTGTTTTGTCCTTGAGGAAGTTCTTAAAATCCTGGCACTCAACGTCGGCATGGCATATGTGGTAGACCAAGCAAACGTTATGTACGCAAACCTGGATCACGGCGGGCTTCTTCCTCTCTTCGTCCTTTAGATCCTTCTTTCCTCCCAGGACTGTGGTGTACTCAACATCTAGCCCAGCGACCCACTCATCATCCGAGTTTTCGAACATGCGTCTGAAGCGAGAAAGGCATCCTTTCACCGTCGTGGAAGAACGGGTGTAGATGACATCGAACTCATCGCCGGTGATGGTTCTAACCTTGTACTCACCGCCGATCGTGGAGATTTGGGACGCCATGGATTTGGGAGGAAGGTTAGGATTAGTGGAACTGCCGTAATGTGAATGGACGGGACGACTAGGAGCGAACCGCCGTAGTATTGAAGGGCGTGCGGGGACGAGTAGGAGCGAACTGCCAGCGTGCGAACGGCAGGGTAGTGGCTTTCATTCTCCCATGATACGGGCTTCCGAGAGCCCTTGGATCTGAGATCAAATGGTTGCATGGGGTGATTCTAGACCTATGGGTGAATATCCTATCCTGGAGGGTTATTCTGCAAATTTTCAGCAACTTAGCATGCGACCGTTTGATCTCAGATCCAAGGGCTGCCAGCAGCCCGTATCATGGTCGCGCCTACCACGACCGTCGCGTCGCTCGCGCGGTCGTGCCCTTGGAGATTTAACACGGTGCGTTAGGCTATCTGATGTTGGCATGTCATACATAGTCATCACTTAGTCACTCATACTACAACAAGGTTGGCTATAAGGTTGGCTATAAGTGTAATTTTTTTACTCCTCTCTATCTCTTTCTTCGTACTCCCTCCGTCCCATAATATAAAAACGTTTTTGACACTAGTGTAGTGCCAAAAACGTTCTTATATTATAGGACACAGGGAGTACTAGTATTTATTGCATTTGCCAAGGAGTGACCTCTTCCAATGAAATGGTGTTGCTAAGTTTGCTTCATTTAACTATCTATAGACTCAAAATTGCCTTTTCACCTAGGTACACGCGCTTAGCACCGTTTCTTCCTTGGGTCCCAAACTAGTCTCTCTCTTCTTGATTAACTTGCCACATCAGACTTTATGCCTATGTGGCAAGCTTAAGCACCTGTAGGAGGAAGTAAAAGTAAGTACAATAGTGCGCTTTACATGGCATTTTTGCATATGTGGAGGAAAGAGAGGCAAGGAAAAAGTGGAGAAGTGGGCTCTCATGCAAGAGCCAGCCTCTACTACATGGTGGAGCATTGGGAGAGGCACCTGTATGGAGGTGGTCAGGAATCCGAAGACTCACACCGGTCGTAGCGCCGCAGTTAAAATGATAATGGCAAGTCAAATCACGGGGCCCCACCTGTCCAGCAGTAACTCACTGTCAAATCACACAGCCCTACGTGTGCAGCAGCCTACTCCCTTGTCTTCTCGCGTCTCTGTCGAACCGACTAGGCGGAACTACCCCGCCTACCGCGAAGGAAAAGCCCCGCCCTCGACTTTTAAATACAACTACATCCGCTTAAGAATCCAATGATATACTTTTTGTGACATAGTAACTCATACTTAGTTAGTCAAACGGATGACCTAGAACTACGTGCAGGCCCTACAAACCGAGACGCCTAAAAATAAAAAAAACCGAGATCGAGAGGGTAGTTCAGCACATATCTTTTTAGATCAATATAGTCGGGATTCACCAAGGAGCAAAACCAAGTGGTAGGTTGCTCCTGTCGTGTTGTCGTAGCAACTCAAGCAGGGTCAGTCCGCACACGAAATGGCGACACACTTAACAGGACCCCTTCGGCCGACATGTGGCTCATCTACCATCTTGTTCCATGTGCGATGCACCAAATTACAGTTCAGAGCAGCGGTTGGAATTGGAGGCACCCCAGTCGTAGTGCCACAGTAGTAGAAAATGAGCGATGAGGGGTCAAATCACAAGGCCCCACCTTTCCCGCATTAAGCTGGACGGACGAAGCAACCATCATTTCCCTCTAGGGCGCAAGAGCATAAAGAAAAGAGAAAACAATGATGTGTGCGGCAGCTACCTAGGGCACCCTAGGGTAGGGGTCTCCACTACAGAACCTTTTTTTTGAAAGCACCTCCACTACAAATCGGCTTCTCCCTGGTCCTGTTGAAGAAAACCGATGATGAGTGCGGCGGTAGGGTTTGTAGGAGTACTACAGCATGCGGGGCCACGTCGTAGTAAACGGGTTCGAGTCGACGCCTTAAATATGTGTGGGCCGCTTGGTTTTACGGGAATGAGGCAGCATTTTGGGTTCGGGGACCAGTGGAGATATAGTACGTACAAAAAATTGTGGACATAGGTTCGACCGAAAGGCAATGATGCATGGGCCCTGCATTTTGATATACCCGTGGCCGCGTGAAATTTTCTACTCTACTCAAAACTAGTAAGGTACACATGTATTAAATGCATGAGATTTCGAAACCAAATTACGAATAAATACACACTATAGCATGTAAAGCTTTGAGTCATATATGCATGATATAGATGTTCGTTTAGTTCTTATAGTTCATCTCATTCAAAATCAATTATTTTTATAAAAATGTTAAGATTCATGGGGTTGTGCATTGTAAATCATAAAGTAAAAAACAAATAATGGCAATTCATTTAAAAATAATAATCAATTATGATACAGAAGATTCTAGAACAAAGGAGAAGTGCTTGTGTTTTGAGGTTTGTGCATTATCCTTAAGTTCAACCATGGAGTCTTCTAAATTGTACATGTGGCAGATCTGCTGGAATGTTGATGATATCCAACGGCCAGTAGTGCTCGGATTTGCCTATCTCAGCACTGTCGGGTTAGCTTCATCTAGCGACCATCTTTCAAAGTTATTGGCACACTATATAGTTCTTGTGCCATAGTTGCATGTTTTGGAAAAAAGCTACTAGTGGGTTGTACTATCTATTTAGGAATAGAAGATGTATACATGGAAGTTGTAGGGAAAGAGATGACATGGAGCATCTCAATTCCTATGAGTAGGGATTGGAAAAGAGATGTCATTTGGTTCACATCATAGGAACTTTTCTATTGAATCTATAGATGACATGTATCTCAATTCCTATGCGGAGGGATTAGAAAAGAGATGTAATTTGGTTCATATCATAGGAACTTTTCTATTGAATATACGCTAATGTTTATTTTCCTTTGAAATTAAGGGAGTATAGGAATCCATTCATATGAACCAAGTGGCTCTAAAGCTATACAAATGATATCATGTTTATTTCCTTTGAAATGTGGAGTATAAGAATCTATTCCTATGAACCAATTGGCTCTAAAGGAAAAAATCCTATAAAAATCATATCATATAGAGTTCCTATGATATTCCTCGACACTAAAGGATGCTTGAAATTGCTGCGGGTGATACGATGGTCTTTCTTTATAGACTCCTCACCCATCTTTATAGTTACGTCTCGAAGATGAATGAACTGATATATACATGGTATTCTACATGTGCAATTTGGTACACGAAAACTCGGTAAAAGTTTGCGAGTTTCGAATTTTCAATAAAGCTATATGCACTGCATTTCGGAACGGAGGGAGCATACGGCAGTTGCTAACACTCACGTGGAAGATTTGTGTGTAGGAGGAGTGTCTGTTCTGTTAAATGACATGGCAAAACTGACACTGTCGGATGCCGATCTAACGGTTCTTACGCCGTTCGTCAGGAAAAGGCTTGTGGCGAACGTTTGTCGGATAATGATTTACGGACACATGCATTGCATTGATACGTGCCCCGCTCTCTCTCATGCACACGCACCCTCACGAGTCACGACTCTCCCGAGTCCTCTCGCAGACTCGCACATCGCACCCACCGTCTATCTCCAGGTAGACGTCACGCACATATGTGCTCTTCACACCCTACCCTCAGAACTTCTAAAAAACAAAAGACGGCGCGCACATTTTATTTTAGCTCACACGTCACACACTTATACTATTACTCTTGCGGCGAACGTTCTTTGGGCATAGTATATTGTACTCTCACGAAGAGAAGCGGTGCACGCACGCACTAGTTCTCTCACACCCACTCACGGGTACACGTAGGAGCGCATTTTTTTAAGCTGGTACAACAAAATCACTCCACTATATATAAAAGCAGGAGCCTTAGAGCTTGCTTTACTAGGGTTCCTCTCGTTCACTCTCTCATGCTCTCCAGATCTAAGAAACACGTAGGCGGCCACACTCTCTCTCAGCGCTCGGCTGGTCACAAATCCGGCCGGACAACCTCGACCGGGGCAGGGGTGTAGGTGCATCATTCACGCTGTCGTCGGTGGCGAGGGAGCAGACCAACGGCTGCCCGCGCGTCCCGATCGGAGCCCGTGCCGTTCTCTCCGAGAGAGCGCCGGCTTCGGAGGGCCTCCGACCCCTTCTTCCTCCCTGCGGTATTGTGGCCAAGATGCGGCCTCCCGACGCCGTCTTCGCCACATGCCGACGACCCTCAGGTATATATTCCTTCGAAGCCTGCCTTGCTCTACTGCCCCAGCTCCCTTCGTGTGGATCCTTTTCTACTTCCGTCCGCTGTTCCAAAGCCACCTAGACTTCTACTATTATTAGAAGTAAAGCTAGTTCATACAGTCAACTCAAAGCGTTGGTTCAAACAGGGAAGAAAGTGGGAAAGCTGTAGCATGAATCTAGGACTTGGTTCTAAGAGGAAACGGGGGAAAGTAGTAATATCGGTCACTGTTTAAATAACCGTATTTTGTATTTGCGCAAACAGGGATGTCTGTCTCCGTATCGTTTCTATCCGCGCAATCAAAAGCACACACCTCAGTTTTAGTACAACTACACAAAATGAGATGGCTATCCCTCGTTGCCGTCGTCTAACCTCCCGTCTTCAAGGTATCCCTACATTGGTACTAGTAACTAAGGTAGAATGACCAACGCAATCTAAAAGAAGCTGATTCGTACATTTTACTTCCTGATTGCAGTGCAGGGACGAGCGAAAACAATTGCATGCTAGTTCGGAATGCACTTTCTACCAGTTCATCCATGGACCGAGGACTAGCTGGCACGGCTGCACGACGGTTTTTTGGACAGGTGCGCGGACAAGAGGCATTGTGGTCTCCTTATTTCTGCAAATAGCGGTGCTTAAATTTAGTGGAATGCACAAGCATTTCAGCTGGTCAGTACACTGCATGGTTCAGTTCAGCATTCCAGCTCAGACCACAATTACAATTGGTTATTCTGGAATGAGAGAACCTAACCCTGAATGGTGGCAACAAGAAAAAACCAGAGTGAACTACAGGAAATTTAAGCCTGCCGGGAGGCCCTTTGCTCAGAGAAGCCTTGCTTGTTTTTCCTGATTTGTAAACCTTCTCACAACTTTGTCTTTTGCTGTGAACTAGTATATGTTTGTTATGTTCTATGAATCATTGAGATGTATAAAATTGCTTAACTTATGCTTTTCAAGTTTTTTATGAAGACGAGTTTAATGTGAGTGTTCCACATGAGCGCTGGACTAGCGTGTGAACGTTTGGAATTTATTACATTGTAGCCTCAATTAACTTCATGAACCACTGTAACAAGATACATAGTTGATTATATGTCAGGCAGCAGATTGTTGATTGTTAGCTGGTCGATAACCTAGTGTTGAAGCGAGCTGAGCCAATGTGCCGTGTTTTGCACAACTGCTTACAAGTGGGGTAGCACCAACAGTGTTTACAAGTACTTATGTATACGTCGGTGCACGGTTCTCGAACGAGTTCTCTATTTCATCAAAACACACACTGCCCGTATGATAAACCGTGACAACTTATGTCTTACCATGCCATATTCATGAAAAAACTAGTGAGGACGCATCTGTTTCGGTAACAATTACGATGGTTCTCACATGATTCACGGGCACACAAAAGTAGCAGCAGTTCCCATAGACGGATTCAAACAGAGTACTAGCCCCAGAGGGTCGATAACAGGCAAGGTTCGGATAATTAGACACAATCCAAACTACTATTAAACAATAGCTGGGGCAACTATTTCATGCCTCGATCTAATTTGGGCTGGACACAAGACGGACCTTGCCATGAACATCATCGAGGACATCCCGTAGCAGCTCAATCCTGTGAACCTTCATGAAGACAACCTTGTGGCCTTGCCACTGATAAACTTGTTTGTGGAGGCATGCCACGTCATCTTCATGCGTAAGCTTGACAAGAACAGTATGCCTCACAAACGAACGAGTAGCTTTGAACTTCTTGTGCTTTAGTACACCCTGGACAACACGCCTGACAACAGTGAGGCTGGAATACAACTCTTCATTGGTATAACCGCAAATGGCTTCCAGGATCCAACAACCTAAGAACTCTGTTTTCCCAGTGCGTATATTCAGGTCGTCCGCCTCATAGCAAGTGACATGTACAACCACACAATCCTTGTCTGCATCAGGGCTCTAATTGAAATAGAAACAAATTCTGAATTACTTTTCAGTATAAGAAACACAAGTTATTTAAACCACTATGTATAGCATGGCATCGAAGCTAATAAAATTTTGCATTATTAATCACCACATACTTCCTTTTCTAAAAAAAATCACCACATACTTAGATGAAAAACCACAGTCGAGATCGGCAAAGAAGGAAATCACGTTGGGCAGCTCAGCGGGGGGGACACATCCTCGAAGGGGGAAAACTGCTCCTGCAGTGCCACGGGGGCTGTAACCTCAAATGGGGCATTGACCATCTCCGTAGTGGTCGTGAGCATATCTGGGGTCAGCTCGGTGGTTGCCTCCATCTTCTTGGAGCTCTCCGTCTCGTGGGGATCAGCCTCCCGCGTCTGCTCCAATATCGGCAGATCTTTGCCTGGTTCTCCTTGGTCCATCATGAAACTGACGAATACTAGGAGACCACTGAAAGGAAAACACAATCGCAATGACAATGCAACAAAAAAGAGAGTGAGGATCGGTTACTGCTTTGCAAAAGTTCTTTTTTTTCTAAACGAAAATATACCAACATCACGGATCCGCTTACCTTCCCTTCGTTCGGAGAGAAGAACAGTGGCAGATGCGAGTGTTGCCTTTCTTGAAGACGGTGAGGGAGAAGGATAGTCCGAGGGAGAAGGGGATTCAGTGAAGAGTGAAATGATGGTTGCTTTGTCCATCAAACTTAGACTGCGGGGAGGTGGGGTTTTGTGATACGACGGCTCGTTACTGCCGCGCTACAACCGGGGTGACTCTCGGCCTGCATACTGCCTTCTAATTTGGTGGATGGCATTTGGGCCCGCGCGCTACATGGCCCGCATGTCGGTGAACAAAAGTATAATGGCATTCAGTAGAGGGAGACGTTTCAGTGACCTAGGAGGAGCCAGAAGCGGTAGAGTGTCTCCACTGTACTAGTAGTAATTGTTTTTCTAGGTAGTTCTAGAGTGTCTCCACTGTACTGGTAGTAATTGTTTCTCTGGGCCCAAGACAAAACAGCCCATGCACACTAGTAAATAGTAAAATCAATTCAAAAGCCCATCCACACTGGGTGCTCTTCTTCCTCCTCGCTCCCACCCACCTCACGTTAGCTTGCTCCACTCGTACCCCCAAATTCCTCACCTCACTCCTACAGAAAACCCCAGCTCCCCTTCTTCCTCACTCCTACAGAAAACCCCCAGCTCCCCTTCTTCTTCGCTCGCACTACAACTAGGCTCTTCATTCGTTACTCTGGTCGAATCCGTGAGCGCGACGCGACGCCCTCAAGGAAAATGGAGTCGGCTGACCCCAGCGCCAAGAAGATGAGGCTCCCGCTAGCGGCGACGCCTGTTGTAGATCCCGCACCCGGCAGCGCGGGGAGAAGCGGCGACCCCGCCCCCACCGGATCCCAGGAACCCGTAGAATCTCGGGTGGACCGCATCAGCGATCTCCCGGACGCCGTCCTTGGGGAGATCATCTCGCTTCTCCCCACCAAGGATTGCTGCCGCACCAAAGTCCTCTCAATTCGGTGGCGCCTCTATGGCACGCCGTGCTACTTAATCTCGACTGTCGTCAGCTATCTCTCTTCAATGATTTTGAAATCCCCAGAGCCATCATCTCCTCCCACCAGGGCTCCGTTCAAAGCCTCTGCATCCCGTCATGCTACCTGAGCAAGCATATCATGCCCTGCACGGTGAACGCATGGCTGAAATCCCCTGAATTCACAGAACTACAGCTGCTTGAGTTCTACTATTCCCCTGGAAATCACATACCACATACCGAACGCCATGAACTTGTGCCCTCAGCACCGATGTCCACCTCGCGCTTTTCGTCCTCTCTCCAGACCACCACCTTTGCGTTGTGCTACCTACTAGACAATCTGGTACTAAACCTTCGACTCCCATTTCTCAAGAAACTTTCACTTGTGCGGGTTCATATATCGGAGGTCTCATTGCACAGCATCATCCACTCCAGTTTCCCTGCGCTGGAGTGCTTGGTGCTTGTTTTCACAGTTAGAATCGGTTGTCTCCAAATAAAGTCGCCTAACCTTGTAAGAATTGGAATTTCTTTTGACGGAAGGCAGCTCATCATCCAAGATGCCCCTTCACTTCAAAGGTTGATCCTTGATTCTAGTTATTCACCGTTGCAAAGAACCGTCCTCTCTGCGCCTAAACTGGAGACCTTGGGTGTAATACATGATCTCTATGCTCATTTCAATATGGTGTTTGGCTCCACATTTCTTCAGGTACTTTATATTATCATCTACACTTGTAACCATAAGCTGCATTTTAAATTTCTGCGCATAATTTATATATCATCTTGGAGTACACATTTTGTACTAATATTATGTTCTATGCTCAATGAAGAGTTTCTCCATGGATGGCCTATCAATGGTGTTGGATTCTGTCAAGATCTTATATATCCAAATGAATAGTTTGGATCTGAACAAGATTATTGGCTTGCTGCAATGCTTTCCATGTCTGGAGAAGTTGTATATAAAGGTGATAATTTCACGCACATTGGAAGCCCGCATATAGTGTACTAGAATTAACCATTCAACTATTGCTCTTTCGACACTCTTCTTTTAGACCTTAACTGTTTTCAATCTTCATGTCTATTTAGGCAACAGGACGGGGTAAGAAAGTTATAACCAATCGGTGGATTCGTAAGCATCAGGATTTTCTCACTTCTCAAGAGATTCGATTGAAGACAATAACGCTAGAAGGATATGTAGCCAACCGTGCAAACACAAGATTTGTCACATTCTTCCTGCTGAATGCGAGGTTACTATTGTCCATCAGGCTTAAGTTTATCAGCAGCATGGTTTTGACGGAAGGGTATGTCGAAGAGCAAAAAAAGGAGTTTCAGGTGGGCAAAAGAGCTTCTGAACGTGCCGGGCTTCTATTTACAACATATTGTGGTCATAATCCAGTAAATTTTACGACCCAGGATGTTCATTCTATGGACCTGACCGATCCATTTGACAATGACTGCCGAAAACAGTGCAGGAGTTAGATGTTGTTGCCCTTTTCAATCTGGTTTTTTTGTAAACCTGATGAACAATTAACCCTCGTGCTTTTGTACAGTTTGTAAGCTGGAGTTAGATGTTCCTGCCCTTTTCAACTCGGCTGTGGCTGTCATATTTTCTTTGAAACAAGGCAAATGGCTTGCCATTCGTTTAATTTAGAGTGAAATATTGTAACAAATCCCAACCAAGGGAAACAACATCACTCTCGCCGGCTGCTTGAGCTCACTGTGCATTACATAAGCCAAGTGATTAGCCCCCACCAGCACCCACAAACTTATTTCGAACTAGCACATCAAATGGGCTGTAAATTTTCATAGGAAAGGCTGCATGACCATGACAGATTTGGATTCTGACATTTGGGACCCGCGAGGAAATAGCCTATCCAAGGTGGTGTCGACTTACTAGCCAGTCAACAAATGATTCTGCCTATCAGCCGTTGGATTGACATCCAACATCTGTCGTGTATCTTCTATCTGTTGTCTTCTTCTTCCTCCAGCCGCCCAAACAAAACCACCCCGTCGACTCCGCCTCCTCCCGCCTCCCATGGCTAGCTGCGCCTCCGCCGCCCTTCCGTACGTACCCTCCAACGTTGGCCAGTCCCTCCCTCTATTCCCCCACACGTCCTGTTATTCTCCGGTGACGTCAGCCCCAACACGCACCCGCGCCCGAACCAGTCAACCCGCGTACTCCCCTCCGCCTGCGACTGGACCGACGCATCTTCAACGGCTCCTGTTCATTCCGTCCGAGGCCTCGCCGTCGTCCTCCGCCTTGCGGCCTTGGTTCGCTCGCCGTGCGCCGTGCGCCGCGCTCTTGCGTTGTCAACATCGTCAACAACCCAGAGGAACAAGGAGATGACTCTACGTGGAGAGGATGACAGTAGGGACCCACCAGCGTCATGGCAGTATGTGACAACCAAGTTTTTATTTGGATTTTTCAAAAGATTTTATTTCACTTGAGGGGAGTGATTTAAATTTTTCTTTAAAGAACTCTCCCTTTCTAATATTTTTTTATGGCAAAAGTTTTAGTTGGATTAACCCAAGATCTGTCTTTGGTCCTAGAAGTTCTTGCTTTTCATTTGGACTCAAGACAAAATGTTTTTAATTTGGGGAAAATAACTTTTGAAAATCTTTTGGAAATGCACTATGGCTTTTGGAATAACCCTTTGCCACTTTCAACAATTCCTTCTTGCCATGGCCTTAGTGCAAATCCTCTCTCCTAACCCTTCCCTCACCTTTGGATCATGATTTGCATCAAATCCAGCAAGTTGAACCTCCCCATGTGATTATTTCCATTTAAATCTTATTCAAACAAATTTCTGACTTCTCTTCTAGCACTTGGAGATTTACAAAGGAACTCCATTTTCTGTCTTGATTTTTGCCCCCAAACCTTTTTCACCTCCTAGTACTTTGAACCCTCAACCAAGATCCATGAAGATCCACTGGTCTTCAGTTCAAAATTTTCAAACTACTCTTGCTGCAAGTTTGGACCAGATTTGCCAAATTTGGTGAAATTCATTCAAAACCTTCTCCAAAAATTCCAAGTAAAATCAGGCAGCCTCTGGGTGCATTGAGTGGTCACCTCACCAAGTTACACCCCAGAAAAATTTATCTCATTGCAAAATCTTTCTGTCGAACACCTGCAGTGCATGGTCATTGTCAAGTTCAGAAATTCAGAGTTCAGTTCAGTGCCCACTGTCGTTTTCTTCAGAGATGGACGTCGATCTCGCCAGTGCCACTGTGTCGCCTTGCTCCTCGTCCCCTCCCTCTTGTTCCTGCACCGCACGAACGCCTGGCACCTTGCGAGCGTCGGCGACGAGCAGCAGAAGGTGCGCCGCCCCGTGACCGACGCCGGCGGCGCCTTTGCGGACGCTAGCTGGAGACACGGCGCCGACGACGCCACCCAGCGCCGCCCAAACCACCGGAGCTCGCCGCGTGGCCTTCCACTCCCCCGAACGCGCTGCCACCCTCGTCGTGAACCGCAGGGCACGGAGCGCGCTCTCTGCCGCCGTCGAGCCCGTGCGGTCACCTCACCATGGACCGACGCCATTACGCCAAGACCAACTCCGTTTAGCTGTGAAACGACTCCAGTAACCTCCACTGATGCTGCCTGGCCACTCAAACCACCTGCCAATCCACTGCTCCGCCGTAATCGCTCGCCGGAGATTCTCCGTTCACGGCCACCCCGTCGATCTGCCTATAAATAGAGGCCCCGAGCTTCAACTCGAGCACCCACCATCCCTGCACTCCCCCTAGAGCACGCCTAGCCACTGGAAGAGCCCCGGGGAGATCTCCTTCCTCGACTCCGGCCGCCGCGACCCGCCACGGGATCCAGCTCGATTCGCTCCCATGCGTGCGCCTCCGCCTCCCTTCTCTTGCCAGTAGCTTCACCATGCATCCCTCTTTCTGACCCGCACTTCAATTTGAAGTTTGCAGCCCTCCACCGGAGTTCCCCATCCTCACCCGAGCAGCCGTCCGCTGGAGATAGTGTCGCCCTCGACGTGGTGCTCCCCGTTGGTCGAGTCCACCACCCACCGACGCGAAAGAAGACGCTGAAGCTCTTGGTACCCTCCGATCCTCCTAACTCGCCGTGGTTCGACGCCGGCGTCCACCGCAGTCTTCGGGCGCCGGTGAACTTTTTAAACCTGACATGTGGACCCCGCGTGTCAGCCTCTGTTATTTCCCCCTCGAACCGTTTTACGTTGGCGCCTTCGGGCAAATACGTTTTCCCTCTTGAGCTTGCGCATTTCCAATCGAACCGTTTTCTGTTTTCTCAGTTAAAACCCTGGAACTTTTCTGTTTCATTACAGATAAGTCCTGGACAGAAACCTTTATAACTTTTTAATAAAAAGGTATTTTTGAGTGATTCTTTTTCTGACAATCTTCAAATTTTGTCTAGTTTTTATGGGATTTATTTGAAAAATATTTGGAGAAGTTTCTGTGTACCCATTGGTTTTCAAGTTAGTACCCGTTTTCGTGATTGCCGTAGGTTCCGGAAGAGGTGAAGGAGCCGCGAACTTCGCCGAGCTAGACTCCGACTTCTCCGAACCAGGCAAGCATGTTTTGAAGATTTGATATGACAGGTGTTTTGCATGTTTGCGTGAAAGTTGTGCGTGGCATATGAGTATCGATAAAATACCTCGTTGCGGGTAAGGCAATTACCCTCATGTTCCAAAGTCGTGACGATCTCTGATGAGAGATGGCCTAATCATGTGGTGACATGAAGGGAAGCAAGGTGGTACTGTTGTAGCATACCAGCCTTGCGTCATCCGGCTTTCTCCAACGTTAACGTGGTCGGAGCCACGTTATCGTTCTTTTCCCGCATGTTCCATAGTTGTGATGATCTCTGATGAGAGATGGCCTAATCATGTGGTGACATGAAGGGCAGCAAGGTGGTACTGTTGTAGCATACCAGCCTTGCGTCATCCGACTATTTCTGACGTTAACGTGGACGAAGTCACGTTATCGATCTTTTCCCCTTCCGTGCTACCACATGTTTCATTTCCCAGGATGCGGTTTAGTAACTTGGTAACCTCTTTCCGTGTACACACCAAACAGAGAGGCTGGGATGATGGTACCTTGGCCCAGGATTAAAGCCAGTCATCCGGTCAGGGGGCATAGGTGTTTCCGGTTGGGACCGAGAGGGGGGGCACCCCCTTAGAGCGCGCGTATAGAAATTTGATCCCATGCTACGCGAGGTTGTAGCCTCCCCGTCTCAAGGTTTTTCTTGAACGTTGCCGAGGGTGATCCCTGGCTTCGGATGGTTGAATTGGGTGTATACTGGTTAGACGTGTTCCTTCCAAAACACCGTAGACGGAACTAGTCCCCGTGACTACTGAAATCCGTTGGCTGTGGTTAAGTACAAGCTCTGCAGAGTCAATTCCTTCCAAATCATCGTATCCATGATCTAGTAGTATAATCATTATATCCATATCTACCCGCATGGAAAACTTGTCCCCGGTGAACAAGCTCAAGTGGTAAATCCAGATTTACTGTTATTCCTGTGGATGGACTAACTTTATATTTGTCTCATGCTTGTGATGATTTATGTTCCCGAACTATTGAATTATTAAGCTACAATATAAGCCCTTTATGTGACGTCGCTCCGACGTCCGACTGTGGCGTGTACTTGTTTCTTACTTAAAATATTAGCCCTTTATGTGATGTCGCTCAGACGTCCGACTGTGGCGTGCACTACCTTTATTTTCTGTTATAAGCCCTTTATGTGGTGTCGACCCGATGCCCGACTGTGGCATTACTATTCTGCATTTTCCACTCGAGGAGTCTTTCAGACACTCGTTTGGCACCAGCATTACTATTCTGCATTTTCCGCTCGAGGAGTCTTTCAGACACTCGTTTGGCACCAGTATTACTATTCTGCATTTTCCGCTCGAGGAGTCTTTCAGACACTCGTTTGGTACCAGTATTACTATTCTGCAGTTTCCGCTCGAGGCGTCATTCAGACCCTCGCTTGGCACCCAGTATTTACTACCTCTATGTCTGAACGCACTGGTTAACTTGTTCATATGCTTCATGTTACATTTGTTATACCTTATGTCCAAACTGTCTTGCGAGTACTTTCATAGTACTCACCTGGCTTGTTGATTTGGCCAGATGTTGATGAAGGCGATCTCTTGGATAAAGAGTTTGATAGCGCGTCCGACGCCTAGAGGAGTCCCAGTCAGTCCTGCGTGATCCCGGATATTGGTCCCTTGTTTTATATACGCTTCCGCCACCCGCAATAAGTCTCCTCGAGCCTCACTCCGACGCTCGAAGAGTTGTAGTCATCTGGAATCATATCACTCGCTTCGCGGTGATATTTCCACCACCGTTTTCATCGTGAGTTAGTAGTTTGCCACCCTATCCGCCGTCTTGTTTTATCGGCGTGCATGTAATAAATTGTTGGGCAGTCTCTGCTCAACTTTGTATTATATTCAGTACTCCTGGTATTTTTCTTCTGTGACCAAGATATTGTCTACCAGTGAGAAGGAATTCTTCCTCGCTGGTCCGTAAAACGGATTGGTCTCTCAATAATTATTTTATTGAAAAACCGGTCGTGACAAGCTTGGTATCAGAGCCAGGCTGACTGTAGGAAGCCACTAGGTGCGATCGCTAATCGGTTATTAGCATTTTTGTGTTTTTCAGCATTTTGCAATCGTAGCTATTTTCTGTTGGTCATCATAAATTTATGACATGACTACTCAGAATTTTTGCCTACTTTTGTAGATGGCTGGCAGCAGCCGTGAGAATCGAGTGTTCACCAACGTGCCCGAGGGGTTTGTCAAGCTCCTCGTCTCCATCACCAAGCTCGCGATCGGGCCAGTAGCTTGCCCGGAGTTCACTCTGTACCAGCACAAGCTCAGTGACGACGTGTCTATGCACCAAGCTGTGGTGCAATTCAAGGGAGGACGATCTGCAGCTCGCCACTTCCGTTTTGTGGGAAGGGCCATGCCTACGGAGAGGCATGCCATGCAGATGGCTGCCCGTGAGGCGATAGCTCACCTTCGGGACATCCTTCCTATGATGAAGACTCGTCGCTACCGCTACCTCCCATGCCATGTGCCTTACACCAGCCACTATGCGTTCGCCTGCCATCAGGGAGAACGAGATAAAGCCATCGAGATGGTTGTGGAGTATCTCAAGGCTCTGGAGGAGTCTTTCGAGAACCTCGTGGATGATCTTGTGGCTGCCCGCATGGACTTAGTTCGGGGCGGACCTGCCAGCAGGAAGGAGCTTCTCCACACGGCGCCGCCTTTGACATTCGTCTCGTCTTCAGCCTCTTATGCACCGGCCGTTTTGGCCACTGCTCGCCGTCTGCCTACCACTGAGGAGTTCGACCGAGTCATCGCTCCTACTCCAGTCGGAGCCGCACCGCCTGCCGCACCCGCTCTGCCACCCGTCGCTCCCGCACCATCACCGCAGCGCAGCGTCACGCGCCAGGAGCCAGCTAGAGAGGAGGTGGAGGTTGATTCTCCTGGACCGTTGAGTCTTGCCATCGGCAAGGGGAAGGAGATCTTCACCATCTCCGACTGAGAACACCGAGTAGCCGCGTGTTATGCCTGCTTGTATGATGTGCTGTTTTATCTGTATGCTAGTTTGTATTGCTGTGTTTGCTGCCTCCTGGAGTAGTACGCTAGTTTTAATAACATGTCAGGATTGTGTACGCACATCCTGAGTGCTGTATCGTGTGTTTGCTTTTCGCATGTAAGTTTTATGTTAATCAGTTCTTCTCCGTGCAAAAACGTTTGTGTTTCTTTGAAAAACCTTGAAGCCTTTTTAAATTGTTGCCTTTGCAAGATTCTTCTTGTGCTACACAGTTTTTCTCATGGGTTTTGCAAATAATACCCCAGACTGGAAAAATGTCTCGCCCGTGGATTCGCTCCATGCCCAATCAGCCAGAAGAGGTTTACGGGACACAGACCAGCAACAATTTCACTCAGGGTCAGTCCAGTCAACAAGACAGCGAAGCAGCACTGTCTCAAGTATGCCGTCTCTTCGAGCAAAGTCAGCAACAGCACCAAGAGATGATGAATCATGTCATCAATATGGGAAACCACCGTGAACCCTATCAACCACATTCCAAGTTATCCGAGTTACAGAAGATTCGCCCCTCAACTTTTGCTCACACCGATAGACCGCTGGAAGCCGATGATTGGCTTCGTGAGATTGAAAGGAAACTGATTATTACTCAGTGCTCAGATCATGAGAAGGTGCTTTATGCACCACACTACCTCACTGGAGCAGCCGCAGCATGGTGGTAAAACTTCCTACACATGCATCCCAGGGAACACAACATCACCTGGGAAGAGTTCAAGGAAGGCTTCCGTGGGGCACACATCCCCAGGAGCATCCTAAAGATCAAGAAGAGAGAGTTTGATGACCTGAAGTAGAGAGGCATGTCTATGACAGAATACAATGGTCAGTTTACCCAGCTGTCTCGTTATGCCTACGACGAGCACATGACAGAAAGCAAGAAGATGGAAAAATTCCTGGACGGCCTGGCACCAGCGCTAAGATGCCAACTAATTGTACACACCTTTCCGGATTTTAAGACGCTGGTGGACAAGGCCATTACCTTGGAAAATGAGCGCCGTAGTCTGGAAGATATCCGCAAGTGAAAGAGGGACAAGACGACTCTTGCTCGCAACAACCGAGGCAAGACTGAGGTCCCAAGGACAGACGCAAGGAGATCCACGACTACTGAGCCAAGGCCCGTCAGACAATTTCATGCCAGGGATAAGGAGTACACATACCGTCCCGGGGTCACCTGCTATGCTTGTTATCAACAAGGGCATTATGCCAAACAGTGCTCGAAGCCAAGAGACTCGACACCCAAGCCGAACAATGGTGGAAACAATCCAGCCCCCAAGCGCAACAATTTCAACCCCAACAACAACCATAGGAAGGGTCACCTGAACCATGTGAGCAGGGAAGAAGCGCAGAATGCCCCAGACATCATGCTCGGTACGTTCCCTGTCAACACAGTACCTGCCACGGTTTTGTTTGATTCTGGAGCTTCCCATTCGTTCGTTTCGAAGAGTTTTGTTTCGCAACATGGTTTTCCGATACTTCCCTTGGAAAAATCTATGATCATCAAGTCCCCCGAAAATAAGCAAATCGCTCAGGGTTACTGCCAAGGAGTGGTCATTGAGTTCGAAGGACTACAATTCCACGCGAATCTCATCGTGTTGGAAAGTAAAGGACTGGATGTCATTTTAGGGATGGACTGGTTGACCACCAACAAAGGATTCATCGACTGTTTCAATCGGACAGTGATTCTCACTCACCATCACGGCAAGACAATAAGAGTTTTCGCTCAAGAAAGGCCACGGTCACAGAAACCAAAACTGAACAAAATGGACATTGCAGAACTGAGAATAGTTCCAGTGGTATGCGAGTTTCCTGATGTGTCCCCTGAAGAACTACCAGGCATGCTACCAGACCGAGAGATAGAATTCAGCATTGAACTAGCACCTGGCACCGCTCCCATCTATAAGAAGCCGTATAGAATGGCACCCTCTGAATTGGTGGAGTTGAAGAAGCAGATAAAGGAGTTGTTGGACAAAGGATTTATTCGAGCCAGCTCCTCACCATGGGGTTCGCCTGTGTTGTTCGCAAAGAAAAAGGATGGGACACTGAGACTGTGTATAGACTATCGAGCCCTCAATATGGTCACCATCAAAAAAAATATCCGATGCCACGGATAAATGATTTGTTTGACCAGCTCGCACAAGCCAAGGTATTTTCAAAGATTGATTTGAGATCGGGATACCATCAACTGAAAGTGCGGACAGAAGATATCCGCAAGACAGCTTTCACTTCTAGATATGGGTTATACGAGTTCACAGTGATGCCTTTTGGACTAACAAACGCCCCCGCATATTTCGTCCACCTCATGAACAAAGTGTTCATGAAATTCATGGACAAATTTGTAGTGGTATTCATTGACGATATTCTGGTTTACTCAAGGACACCAGAAGAGCATGCTGAGCACCTCAGAATTGTTTTGGGAGAATTGAGAAAACATTAGTTGTACGCCAAATTTAGCAAGTGCGAATTTTGGCTAAGACAAGTTGGTTTCTTAGGCCATATACTGAACCAAGAAGGCGTGGCCGTAGACCCAGAAAAGGTCAAGGCCATACTGGACTGGAAGCCACCCGCCAACGTTACTGATGTGCGGAGTTTCCTAGGAATGGCCGGATATTACAGAAGGTTTATTGAAGGATTCTCCACTGTGGCGAAACCTATGACCCAGTTGCTCAAAAAGGACAAGGAATTTGTGTGGACGGAAGCATGTGAGCAGAGCTTCCAAGAACTCAAGAAGAAGCTGACAACCGCACCGGTCTTAACTGTGCCAGACATACACAAGAGCTTTGAAGTGTATTGTGACGCGTCCCGAAAAGGTCTCGGATGTGTACTAATGCAGGATGGCAAAGTTGTCGCATATGCCTCCAGGCAGCTGCGAAAACATGAGGAAAATTACCCAACACATGACTTGGAGCTAGCAGCAGTTATACATGCACTCAAGGAGTGGAGGCACTTTCTATTGGGAAATCGCTGTGAAATATACACGGACCATAAGAGCCTCAAATATATTTTCACACAGCCAGAGCTGAATTTACGCCAACGACGCTGGTTGGAACTGGTCAAGGACTATGACGTTGGTATACACTACCACCCAGGAAAAGCAAATGTAGTGGCCGATGCCCTTAGTCGAAACCCCAGCCCAGACAGTGACGGTCAGCAAAACTTGAGGCCTGAGTTTCAGCGAGAGTTCACTCGGCTCAACATGATGTTAGTCTCTGAGGGCACCGTATCGAACCTGGAGATACAACCCACCCTAGTGGAACAAATCAAGAAGGCTCAACAGGGACATCCCAGCATCGAAGGCATAAAGAAGAAAATGAACCTTGGTAAGGCTTCAGAGTTCGTCACAGACAGTGAAGGGACATTATGGTACGGAGACAGACTTTGCGTACCTAACATTGAGGAACTCAAGCAACAGATCTTGACGGAGAGCCACACCGCTCCATACTCGATCCATCCTGGAGGAACCAAAATGTACAAGGACATTCAGGAAAGATTTTGGTGGCACGGTATGAAAAGAGATATAGCCACATTTATTGCTTGTTGCGATTCATGTCAGCGCATCAAGGCCGAGCATCAAAAGCCAGCAGGGCTACTCCAGCCAACCAGGATACCAGAGTGGAAATGGGATGAAATAGGAATGGACTTCATTGTCGGATTACCCCGATCACAACGCGGAAATGACGCCGTATGGGTCATCACAGACCGACTAACCAAGGTTGTTCATTTCATTCCCGTGAAGACTACCTACTCCACACAAAGACTGGAAAAACTTTATCTCTCCCGTATAGTTTGCTTGCATGGACTCCCAAAGACTATAATATCAGACCGAGGCACCCAATTCGTCTCCAAATTTTGGGATCACCTACAACAAGCTCTGGGCACGCAACTAGCTTTCAGTACAGCATACCACCCTCAGACTGATGGACAAACGGAACGTGTAAACCAAATCCTAGGAGATATGCTAAGAGCTTGTGTGCTCACCTATGGATCCAGCTGGGAAGAGAGTTTGTCGTATGCCGAATTTGCTTACAACAACAGTTACCAAGCCAGCTTGCAAATGGCACCCTTTGAAGCATTGTACGGACGAAGGTGTCGTACCCCACTGAACTGGTCAGAAACAGGTGACAGCCGTATCTTCGGCCCAGACATGCTTAAAGAGGCCGAGGAGAAAGTCAAGCAGATCAGGGACAGACTCAAGACAGCACAGAGCCGACAAAAGACCTACTATGGTCAGAAGCATCGTGAGGTCAGCTTTGAACCCGGTGATTCCGTATACCTCTGAGTATCTCCTATGAGGGGTCTGCAACGGTTCAAAATAAAGGGGAAGCTAGCCCCAAGATTTATTGGACCATTTTGTATAAAGGCACGAAGAGGCACAGTAGCCTACCAACTAGACCTACCCAAGGAGCTGTCAGACGTCCATGACGTATTCCACGTCTCCCAGTTGAGAAAATGTGTGAGTAACCCAGAGAAGCATGTACCTCATGAGAACATTGATATGCAACCAGATCTCACCTAAAGAGAAAGGCCAGTAAAGATTTTAGAAGAGTCTGAACGGAGGACCCGTCAGAAAACGACAAAATTTTTCAGAGTTCAGTGGAGCAACCACACTGAGGATGAAGCTACATGGGAAAGGGAAGATTTCGTCCGGGCAGAGTATCCATATCTATTTGAGGATCAGCAGAAATCTCGAGGACGAGATTTTTCCTAAGGGGTAGGGGTTGTGAAACCCAAGTTTTTATTTGGATTTTTCAAAAGATTTTATTTGACTTGAGGGGAGTGATTTAAATTTTTCTTTAAAGAACTCTCCCTTTCTAATATTTTTTTTATGGCAAAAGTTTTAGTTGGATTCACCCAAGATCTGTCTTTGGTCCTGGAAGTTCCTGCTTTTCATTTGGACTGAAGACAAAATGTTTTTCATTTGGGGAAAATAACTTTTGAAAATCTTTTGCAAATGCACTATGGCTTTTGAAATAACCCTTTGCCACTTTCAACAATTCCTTCTTGCCATGGCCTTAGTGCAAATCCTCTCTCCTAACCCTTCCCTCACCTTTGGATCATGATTTGCATCAAATCCAGCAAGTTGAACCTCCCCATGTGATTATTTCCATTTAAATCTTATTCAAACAAATTTCTGCCTTCTCTTCTAGCACTTGGAGATTTACAAAGGAACTCCATTTTCTGTCTTGATTTTTGCCCCCAAACCTTTTCCCCCTCCTAGTGCTTTGAACCCTCAACCAAGATCCATGAAGATCCACTGGTCTTCAGTTCAAATTTTTCAAGCTACTCTTGCTGCAAGTTTGGACCAGATTTGCCAAATTTGGTGCAATTCATTCAAAACCTTCTCAAAAATTCCAAGTAAAATCAGGCAGCCTCTGGGTGCATTGAGTGGTCACCTCACCAAGTTACACCCCCAGAAAAATTTATCTCATTGCAAAATCTTTCTGTCGAACACTTGCAGTGCATGGTCATTGTCAAGTTCAGAAATTCAGAGTTCAGTTCAGTGCCCACTGTCGTTTTCTTCAGAGATGGACGTCGATCTTGCCAGTGCCACTGTGTCGCCTTGCTCCCCATCCCCTCCCTCTTGTTCCTGCACCGCACGAACGCCTAGCACCTTACGGGCGTCAGCGACGAGCAGCAGAAGGTGCCCCGCCCCGTGACCGATGCCGGCGGCGGCTTTGCGGACGCCAGCGGGAGACACGGCGCCGACGACGACACCCAGCGCCGCCCAAACCACCGGAGCTCGCCGCGTGGCCTTCCACTCCCCCGAACGCGCTGCCACCCTCGTCGTGAACAGCAGGGCGCGGAGCGCGCTCTCTGCCGCCGTTGAGCCCGTGCGGTCACCTCACCGTGGACCGACGCCATTACGCCAAGACCAACTCCGTTTAGCTGTGAAACGACTCCAGTAACCTCCACTGATGCTGCCTGGCCACTCAAACCACCTGCCAATCCACTGCTCCGCCGTAATCGCTCGCCGGAGATTCTCCGTTCACGGCCACCCCGTCGATCTGCCTATAAATAGAGGCCCCGAGCTTCAACTCGAGCACCCACCATCCCTGCACTCCCCCTAGAGCACGCCTAGCCACTTGAAGAGCCCCGGGGAGGTCTCCTTCCTCGACTCCGGCCGCCGCGACCCGCCACGGGATCCAGCTCAATTCACACCCGTGCGTGCGCCTCCGCCTCCCTTCTCTTGCCAGTAGCTTCACCATGCATCCCTCTTTCTGACCCGCACTTCAATTCGAAGTTTGCAGCCCTCCACCGGAGTTCCCCATCCTCACCCGAGCCGCCGTCCACCGGAGATAGTGTCGCCGTCGACGTGGTGCTCCCCGTTGGTCGAGTCCACCACCCACCGACGCGGAAGAAGACGCTAAAGCTCTTGGTACCCTCCGATCCTCCTAACTCGCCGTGGTTCGACGCCGGCGTCCACCGCAGTCTTCGGGCGCCGGCGAACTTTTTAAACCTGACATGTGGACCCCGCGTGTCAGCCTCTGTTATTTCCCCCCTCGAACCGTTTTCTGTTGGCGCCTTCGGGCAAATACGTTTTCCCTCTTGAGCTTGCGCATTTCCAATCGAACCGTTTTCCGTTTTCTCAGTTAAAACCCTGGAACTTTTCTGTTTCATTACAGATAAGTCCCTGGACAGAAACCTTTATAACTTTTTAATAAAAAGGTATTTTTGAGTGATTCTTTTTCTAAAAATCTTCAAATTTTGTCTAGTTTTTTATGGGATTTATTTGAAAAATATTTGGAGAAGTTTCTGTGTACCCATTGGTTTTCACGTTAGTACCCGTTTTCGTGATTGCCGTAGGTTCCGGAAGAGGTGAAGGAGCCGCGAACTTCGCCGAGCTAGACTCCGACTTCTCCGAACCAGGCAAGCATGTTTTGAACATTTGATATGACAGGTGTTTTGCATGTTTGCGAGAAAGTTGTGCGTGGCATATGAGTATCGGTAAAATACCTCGTTGCGGGTAAGGCAATTACCCTCATGTTCCAAAGTCGTGATGATCTCTGATGAGAGATGGCCTAATCATGTGGTGACATGAAGGGCAGCAAGGTGGTACTGTTGTAGCATACCAGCCTTGCATCATCCGGCTTTCTCCAACGTTAACATGGTAGGAGCCACGTTATCGTTCTTTTCCCGCATGTTCCATAGTTGCGATGATCTCTGATGAGAGATGGCCTAATCATGTGGTGACATGAAGGGCAGCAAGGTGGTACTGTTGTAGCATACCAGCCTTGCGTCATCCGACTATTTCTGACGTTAACGTGGACGAAGTCACGTTATCGATCTTTTCCCCTTCCGTACTACCACATGTTTCATTTCCCAGGATGCGGTTTAGTAAGTTGGTAACCTCTTTCCGTGTACACACCAAACAGAGAGGCTGGGATGATGGTACCTTGGCCCAGGATTAAAGCCAGTCATCCGGTCAGGGAGCATGGGTGTTTCCGGTTGGGACCGAGAGGGGGGGCACCCCCTTAGAGCGCGCGTATAGAAATTTGATCCCATGCTACGCGAGGTTGTAGCCTCCCCGTCTCAAGGTTTCTCTTGAACGTTGCCGAGGGTGATCCCTGGCTTCGGATGGTTGAATTGGGTGTGTACTGGTTAGACGTGTTCCTTCCAAAACACCGTAGACGGAACTAGTCCCCGTGACTACTGAAATCCGTTGGCTGTGGTTAAGTACAAGCTCTGCAGAGTCAATTCCTTCCAAATCATCGTATCCATGATCTAGTAGTATAATCATTATATCCATATCTACCCGCGTGGAAAACTTGTCCCCGGTGAACAAGCTCAAGTGGTAAATCCAGATTTACTGTTATTCCTGTGGATGGACTAACTTTATATTTGTCTCATGTTAGTGATGATTTATGTTCCCGAACTATTGAATTATTAAGCTACAATATAAGCCCTTTATGTGACGTCGCTCAGACGTCCGACTGTGGTGTGTACTTGTTTCTTACTTTAAATATAAGCCCTTTATGTGATGTCGCTCAGACGTCCGACTGTGGCGTGCACTACCTTTATTTTCTGTTATAAGCCCTTTATGTGGTGTCGCCCCGACGCCCGACTGTGGCATTACTATTCTGCATTTTCCGCGCGAGGAGTCTTTCAGACACTCGTTTGGCACCAGCATTACTATTCTGCATTTTCCGCTCGAGGAGTCTTTCAGACACTCGTTTGGCACCAGTATTACTATTCTGCATTTTCCGCTCGAGGAGTCTTCCAGACACTCGTTTGGTACCAGTATTACTATTCTGCAGTTTCCGCTCGAGGCGTCATTCAGACCCTCGCTTGGCACCCAGTATTTACTACCTCTATGTCTGATCGCACTGGTTAACTTGTTCATATGCTTCATGTTACATTTGTTATACCTTATGTCCGAACTGTCTTGCGAGTACTTTCATAGTACTCACCTGGCTTGTTGATTTGGCCAGATGTTGATGAAGGCGATCTCTTGGATGAAGAGTTTGATAGCGCGTCCGATGCCTAGAGGAGTCCCAGTCAGTCCTGCGCGATCCCGGATGTTGGTCACTTGTTTTATATATGCTTCCGCCACCCGCAATAAGTCTCCTCGAGACTCACTCCGACGCTCGAAGAGCTGTAGTCTTCTGGAATCATATCACTCGCTTCGCGGTGATATTTCCACCACCGTTTTCATCGTGAGTTAGTAGTTTGCCACCCTATCCGCCGTCTTGTTTTATCGGCGTGCATGTAATAAATTGTTGGGCAGTCTCCGCTCAACATTGTATTATATTCAGTACTCCTGGTATTTTTCTTCTGTGACCAAGATATTGTCTACCAGTGAGAAGGAATTCTTCCTCGCTGGTCCGTAAAAGGGATTGGTCTCTCAATAACTATTTTATTGAAAAACCGGTCGTGACACAGTACACAAGCAAGTGCCTCTATAGTAGAAGCCCAAAAATATGGTTTCTCCTAATGGTTGGACATCTGGGGCTCACGCCATTGTCAACGTATTCAATAAACGAGAGAATTACACTACAAGCGGCTGACACCAGGGACCCAGCAAGTCGCACAGTTTTTTTTGAGGAACAAGCAGTTGTTATTTATACTAGTTTTAGCGATGGGTCAGGGTAACAACGGGGCTGTGCGGGGGCTGTGGCCCGTCTAGCCAGGGTTTTATTTATGTTTGCCACATCATGAGCCCTATTGTGTTTTTTTCTTGCTAAAAATGGCTAGCCCAGTTCTATTTTTTTAAAGAAATACCCAAACAAGGCCTAATTGCTTTATCGGCCCTGCTGGGTTGCAAATCTTTCAAGACGAGGAGAGTTTCATTCGGTTTGCCCAGAAATGGGTTGTACATTTTTAAAACACATCAAACCGGGAATTTGTTTCAATTTTTTTTCATTGCAAGATCTTAAATTCCATTGATTTTTATGCGTGGACAATTATTTGGATTTTATATTTACATAAATTATTTTTCAAATTAGTTTGAATGTGAATCGATATTTCTGGATTAAAACAGTTGACCGCACCGAAATATGCAAAATTTCATATACTTTTTAAGCGTGGCCACGATATGGGGTGTAATGCTAACAAAAAGAAGATGGGCTCCAAAAAAATTCTTAAGAATTAGCAAATGGGCTGTACATTATTAGAAATAATGGCAGATGGGCTGTATGCTGTTTTCCATAGATTTAAGGCTGAATTGTGCGCCTACTACAAGTTGATGCGTATGCTTTCATAAAAAAAAGGTTGACGCACACGCAACGCCCTGTCAACTTAGTCAACACACGAGAGCAGTGAATGTTGGATGTCCATCCAATAGCTGTCGCGCTTCTTCAATCTCTGCTCTTCATGCTCCAGCCGCTCAAACAAGCGCCAGCGGGACTGCCTGCTCCCTCCTCCCGCGGCCGGCTATGCTGCCGCGCAGGCCTCACGGCCCCACCGTACTCCCATCGCTGGCCTAGCCATCCCTCTACTCACCCACACATGCTGTTATTCTCGGGCGACGGCAGACGAACCAGTAAACCCTCGTACTCCTCCGCGTGGGAAACAACTGCCAAGTATTCCCTGGCTCCGTGTCGTTCCATTCCTAGGCCTCGCCATCGTCCACCGCCCTGGTGCTCTCGGCGCGGCCTGGTCAACGTGGTCAATGAACGACATCCATCGGAAGTGGACTGTACGTGGAGGGGCTGACAGCTGGGTCCACGGCCGCACGCAAGGAAATGCCTACTTATTACACGCAAAATAATAATTCCTCCACTTGACAGCTAGGACCCACAGGAAGGGCCTCTGTATTTCGCGAAAAAAAGTTCCCCCCGCTGATAGGTCGGACCCACCAGCTATATCTTCGCACGCAAGGAAGTGCCTCCGTATTACGCCCAAAAAAATGAATACCCCCCTGTTAGCTGGGACCCAACATATTATTGGGCTGACTTGTGGGCCTACTAAGTTGACGGGGACGGAGGGCTTTTTCAAGTTAGTTAATACTCCAGTGACCGCATGATGTCCATCCAACGGCCATAGTGTTTCTTCAACCTCTGGTCTTCTTGCTCCAGCCCCCCAAAGCAGCGCCGGTCCTGCCGTCTGCCCCTGCCTCCCGTGGCCGGCTGTGCTACCGCGGAGGCCTCACCGCCCCCATACTACTCCCACCACTGGCCAGGCCATCCCTCCACTCACCCACACCCCTTGTTATTCTGCGGCGATGGCAGCCTCACACCGCAGCCGAACCAATGAACGCTTGTACTCCTCTCCGTGTGGGAATCCACTGCCGCGTCTTGCCCGGCTCCGCATCGTCCCCTTCGTAGGCCTCGCCGTCGTCCACCGCCGTGGTGCTCTTGACGCGGCGTGGTCAATGTGGTCAACGACCGACTTCCATCGGAAGAGTACTGTACGTGGAGAGGCTGACAGCTGGGTCCACGATAGCCGCAAGGAAGTGCCTCCTTATTACGCGGAAAATAATTATTCCTCCACCTGACAGCGGGGACCCACCGGACGGGCCACCAGTATTTTGCGAAAAAATCATTCCCCCTGACTGCTGGGACCCACCGGACGGGCCACCGTATTTCCTGAAAAAAAATGTTCCCCCCGCTGTCAGCTCGGACCCACCAAAAATGCCTCCTTATTACGCACAAAAAATGAATACTCCCCCGGCTAGCTGGGACCCACCTTGGTGGGAGGCTGACTTGTGGGCCTACTAAGTTGACGGGGACGAAGGGCTTTGTCAACTTAGTCAATATGAACGATTCTAGCTCCAGTGACCGTACGATGTCCATCCAATGGCCGTAGTGCTTCTTCAACCTCTGGTCTTCTTGCTCCAGCCGCCCAAAGCAGCGCCGGTCGTGCCGCATGCTCCTGCCTCCCGTGGCCGGCTGTGCTGCCGCAGAGGCCTCACCGCCCCCTACTATTCCCACCGCTGGCCAGGCCCTGCGGCGACGGCAGGCTCACACCGCAGCCGAACCAGTGAACCCTCGTACTCCTCTCCGCGCGGGCTTCCACTGCCGCGTCTTCCCCGGCTCCGCGTAGTCCCCTTCCTAGGCCTCGCCGTCATCCACCGCCATGGTGCTCTCCGTGCGGCATGGTCAGCATGGTCAAGGAACGACTTCCATCGGAAGAGTACTGTACGTGGAGAGGCTGACAGCTGGGTCCACGGCCACAGCCCAGTTTTTTTGTGATTTGCCAAGTAAGTCGCTTTGTCAAGCCTGTTGGGCTGCAAATCTTTCAAGATGAGGAGAGCTTTCATTCGGCTAGCCGATAAAATGGCCCATCAGTAATGAGAAATGGGCCGTACATTTTTAAAACACATCAAACCGGCAATTAGTTTCAAATATCTTTTTTTTCATTTCAAGATTTTAAATTACATTAATTTTTACGCGTGGAGAATTTGTTGGATTTTATATTGATATACATTTATTTTTAAAATCAGTTTGAATGTGAGTCGAAATGTCAGGATTAAAAACAGTTCGGACCGCACCGAAATATGCAAAATTTCGTATAATTTTTTAACCGTGGCCACAATATGGGCTGTAATGCTAACAAAAAGAATATGGGCTCCAAAAACACCTTAAGAATTAGAAAATGGGCTGTAAATTATTAGAAATAATGGCAGATGGGTTGTATGCTGTTTTCCACAGATTTGAGGCTTTCCTGAAAAAAAGGTTGACGCACAAGCACTGACTGTTGGATGTGCATCCAACGGCCGTCGTGCTTCTTCAATCCCTGCTCTTCCTACTCCAGCCGCTCAAACAAGCGCCGGCGGGACTGCCTGCTCCCTCCTCCCCGCGGCCGGCTGCGCTGCCGCGCAGGCCTCACCGCCCCACCGTACTCCATCGCTGGCCTAGCCATCCCTCTACTCACCCACACCTGCTGTTATTCTCCGGCGACGACAGACGAACCAGTAAACCCTCGTACAGTCGTACTCCCCTCCGCGTGGGAAACAACTTTCGAGTCTTCCCTGCCTCCGTGTCGTCCCCTTCCTAGGCCTCGCCGTCGTCCACCGCCGTGGTGCTCTCGGCGTGGCGTGGTCAATGTGGTCAACGACCGACTTCCATCGGAAGAGTACTGTGCGTCGAGACGCTGACAGCTGGGTCCACGGCCGCAGCAAGGAAGTGCCTCCTTATTACACGCAAAATAATTATTCCTCCACCTGACAGCGGGGACCCACCGGACGGGCCACTGTATTTCACGAAAAAAAAGTTTCCCCCTGACTGCTGGGACCCACCAGCTACACCTTCGCACGCAAGGAAGTGCGTCCGGGCAAAAAAACAAAACGATTCGCCCCCCTGACTGCTGGGACCCACCAGCTACATCTTCGCACGCAAGGAAGTGCCTGACAGTCGGGACCCACCTGGTCGAAGCGTACGTAGCGTTGTCATTCTGGTCGTGAACGTGTACGTACATATATACTGGTGGATGTAGAGGCGCGCACGTGTCGTAGTAGAGGCGCGCACGTAGCATGTACACGTACGTACAGCGACCAGGGTGCAAGAAAGAAAATACGGCCACGTATGTGTACATACGGGCGGGGTCTCGAACGCCTACTCGCGCATATGTACGGCGAGGGCTCGTTGACATGGCTGGGTCGGAACGGAGAAACAGTGTCGTCGTCGTGTTCATGGGGAGGCAACGGAATGCATCGTGTTAATGTGGAGGAAATGGAATGCGTCGTGTTCATCGGGAGGCAACGGAACGCGTGGGAGCCAACCGGCTGGGTCAGAACAGAATGCGTGGTCGTGTTCATCGAGAGGGCTTGGACGGAACAGGCGATGAAAACGAGGCCTGGCGTACCGCAGAACGGAGGAAACGGCCTTGTGTTTGACCGGCCACGTTCGAAACGGGATCCTGTTCATCGGGAGGGGTCTGGCGTACCGCAAAATGGACGAAACGGACCTCCTACGATCGAAACGGGGGTCCTTTTGATCGGGAGGGGTGTTGCGTACCGCAAAACGGACGAAACGGACCTCCTACGGTCGAAACAGGGGTCCTGTTGATCGGGAGGGGTGTGGCGTACCGCAAAACGGACGAAATGGACCTCCTACGGTCGAAACGGGGGTCTTGTTCATCGGGAGGGGTGTGGCGTACCACAACACGGGACTCTACGGGATACTGTTCATCTCCACCGTCGACCTCCTCCAGCCTCCACGGGCTCCTGTTCATCCAGCCTCCACCGCGCGCTA